>NC_079224.1:35135621-35325621 GCF_029633865.1 Lampris incognitus | reverse complement strand
GGGTAATTGGCCAAGTACAATTTGGGGAGAAAAGGGTACGGTACATCACTCTGCATAATATACTGTGTGCTGCTCTAGTTGGCCATATTGTTTCATACCGTGATGTTTGGTTTTGACCCCCGTGTGGAGGTTTGACGTGGTCATTAACTGACTGTTATGCGTCAGATGTGCCGACATGAAGTAAGTAAGCCTACATGCTCACAGCTACGAAGGTTTCTTTGCAAGAGGAGTCACTGTCAGTCCTCTCTTTGAGGCACCTCCCCACCCCGCCCCCGGTATAAAAAATGAGCTCCCCTGAAAGCCTTGATATAGTTCACACACTGCACTGCCCTGCGCTAGAGGCCTTATCGCCTCTTAGCCTGAGGCCCGGCGAGGAGTGACGTCAAACCAACTGCGCTTTAAAAAAAAACCAAAAAACAAACCCAACTGCTCTTCCAGACGTCAGCAGGATGTTTCAGACACTTTATGCATCTCAAAAAAATTCCTCTTTTCAGCCTCACGTGTGTAAATGAGGGATTCGGGCTTGTGGAGGAAGCGCATCCACATAGCCTTACCTAAATCATTACCCGCACATCAAACACCATCTGGGCTCCTCGCTCCCCTACTTTGAAGATCCCTTCCTCATCAGTCTGGCGCCTGAAAGGAACGCCGCCGCAGATATGCCTCCGTGCACATGTGCGTGCGCGCGCGTTTCATCATATGTACAGGGGGGGGGGTACACAGGGCTGTTTTCATGCCCATTTTAACCCCATCGTTGCTAAGTAACCACACCAGCCCCCAGAGTGGCCCTTGTGCTTTTTTTGGCCCCGGGGTAACTGCTTAGCAATGAGTTTAGCCACAGCTGATCCTGCACACAACGCTGAGCACAAACCCCGGAAAGTAAGAAGAAGAAAAAAGAAAAGAAAGAAAAGAAAAGCTGCTCCAACCAGAGAACGGGAGGGAAACAGAGATGGATGAATTGTCGGCGGATGTGCAGCTGTCGGTGTGCGTGCGTTTATGAGAGGAACCAGAGAGCCGGCGCGCACGACTCCGAGACGTGACCGAAAACTGTCTCGTTAGAGTGCACCGCCGAATGGATGAAGGGAAGTATTCCCTCCACGTGGCGAGGGGGGGGGGGGAGAGAGAGAGAGAGAGAGAGAGAGAGAGGAGAGAGGAGAGAGAGAGAGAGAGAGAGAGAGAGAGAGAGAGAGAGAGAGAGAGAGAAGAGAGAGAGAGAGAGAGAGAGAGAGAGAGAGAGAGAGAGAGAGAGAGAGAGAGAGAGAGTGGAGAGAGAGAGAGAGAGAGAGAGAGAGAGAGAGAGAGAGAGAGAGAGAGAGAGCGAGCTCAGAATGGCTTATCTGTGTGTCTGTCCTGATGGCTGCTGAATGGAACAAAGACCTGGGAGAGGGAGCGAGCAGACCAAAACAGAAGATCTCTTCAGAACGGAGCGCCGGACACACTGTGAAGGGAAATGGTTTGAAACGCGTCTTCTTAAAGGTTGACTGATAATATTGAGCAGGAGAAATGTCCAGAGCCGCGGGGGAGCCCCCTCACTGCTAAAAATACTGAGAGAATGGCGAAAGACGCCTTTCTTCATTTCTAATTTTAGAGCCACGTTACAACAATGTGAAGGAGAATTCCTGGACGTCCCGTGATGCGCCCTTCTGGGAATGCTCTCATTTGTGTGATGGGTTGTGTGTGTGTGTGTGTGTGTGTGTGTGTGTGTGTGTGTCTAAACGTGTATATTTAAGCAAAGGCCGTGGAGGGTAAGGGGGAGTACTTGTGAGCGCGAGGTTTCGTCAGCGGTGTAATTAATGCATCGCGGTTCAGTTGTCATGTGTGATATTTCAGCGCGGCGATCTACTTGAGGTGGCTTTTTTGATGAATGGGCAATTAGAGGTGGCCTTCTGAAGCCTGGTGGCTGACTGATCTCTTTTTAATGGCAGCCCTGTTTCTTTGATAAAACGCAAAATGAATCATCGATACGTACCCTAACCCTGCGGAGGACAGAGCACGGACTGGATGTAATTAGGTGTGTAGCTGTAGGTGGCATGTGTGTGTGCGTGCGTGCGTGTTTGTGGACGTGCAATGTTGTCTGTGTATGAGTTGAACCGCATGCCTGCTTTGCTTTGTTTATGGAGCCACTCCCTCTCTTACTGTGATCCACGTGGCTGGCTTTGTATTAACATTATATCGCTAACTGGCTCCACAACTTCTCTATATTTCTCTATACAGATGGATCTACTGCCATCTATAATCGCAGTACTGTTCAGTATGGATGCCTGCCTCTGTGTGTGTGTGTGTGTGTGTGTGTGAGTGTGTGTGTTGTAACAGAGTCATTTATTCCGTATTATAATTACACAAAATCTGTGTAATAGTTAGTAAACTGCCGTTAACCTGACGTGCTCTGCCTCCAGAGTCAATATGCAGAACGTTTGTTCAATTGCTGTTCCCCCATGGTCACTTCCGTGGGCCCCCCTCCATAAATTATGCCTCCCACTTCGTCCCGTGCCTTTTGTGTTGTACGTGAGAGGGGCCGAAGAGTACATGTCACTATTGACTGGAGGACACGACGCACGCGAGACACCACCTGTTACGTGCGTGTGTGAGAGAGTGAGTCGTCATGAGTGGGTAGTTATTACATTTTAATGGCCGTGGAGGGATTATTTCCCCTTCCAGATGACAAGTGGTAGTTTACTGTTAAAGTATGTGAAAACTGTATTTGGCACGCTGCCCCCCCCCCCCCAGCCAGTCCAGTTCCATCGCCACTCATCTCCTTTGTTTGATTCTATTAAAGTGCACATCAAATAGACGCTCTTTAAGCTGTCCTTCCCGAGAAGCGTACTTGAATGGTGTTGCGGTGTTTAATGCTCTAATCACAAAGGGCTCAACTTCATATGCATAATTAAAGTTGCAGAGACGTGATGAAAAAAGCCCAAATGTTCAAAGAAGGGGCAAAAAAATCGTTTTCCAGCACATCACTGATTTTCAGATAAAGGCGAGTGTGTGTGTGTGTGTGTGTGTGTGTGTGTGTGTGTGTGTGTGTGTGTGTGTGTGTGTGTGTGTGTGTGTGTGTGTGTGTGTGTGTGTGTAAGTAACAAGCTCGGTGTAACAACCGAGTGAGCAGGTAGAACCTCGGATCACAGTGCCCACCAGGAGCTGTTGTACCCCCCGGTGGGCATTAAAGATCCCCGGCATGTCTTTTGCTTGCATGCAGCGTTTCTCTGAGTTGTGGCCGCTGGAGGTCTTTTTGCTTTCGTAAGCAAACACAACCGGCTGGAATAAGGTGATTAGTGTTGTCAAAATGTTACCGGAACACCTGCTAATATTGGAGTGTGTGTGTGTGTGTGTATGTGTGTGTTGACAGGTCAATTTTCTGTCCAATAATTCAGTGTGTGAAACACAATGAATATGCCTTTTCCGCTCTCTGCCAGAAAGAGGCATCTATCAGCCTTTGGCATCTCTATTTTTGTGCGTGATTTGCCAGCCTCCTGCTGCCAGCTGCAACACACAATATGTTGATGCCGCTCGTTGAAATTGCACACTGGACCTTTCCCCGCGTGCTCACAATGGGAGCCTTGCCTGGCAGGTATGTGCTCAAAGGAGATGCAGAGGGAACCTTATTTGTGAATTTCGACTTCATAAACATCATTATCAGCTCCCTGACCTCGTGTTGCTGTGCTGTTGGGCGGTGACCCCAATTTTGGAACCTTGAATAAGGACTCGCAAAAAAGTCTTTTGGGCTCAACGCCAATCAATTCAGACGACAAAAAATAAATTTTGTCAGGGGACTCTCTGTGTGTGTGTGTGTGTGTGTGTGTGTGTGTGTGTGTGTGTGTGTGTGTGTGTGTGTGTGTGTGTGTGTGTGTGTGTAAATTGCTTGTGCTATTATGGGTGTGATGCATGTGTGTCTGGGTTAGTGCAGGTGTGTGTGCATGTGTATATTATGTGTGTTATGTGTACAGATAGCATGTATGATATGTGTGTTTGTGTCAGTGTCTGTGTGTGTTTGTGTGCATGTATGTGTGTATTATATAAGATTGTATGTGTGTTTGCGTTAGTGCTTGTGTGCTTGTGCGTGTGTGTTGTACATGGAAGTTTGTGAGTATAGTTGCTTGTGCTATTATGTGCATTTGCGCGGGTGGTGTGTGCGTGTTTGTGTTGCATTAGTGTGTGTGTGTGCACGAGTGCACGTGTTATCTGTGTAGTATGTGTATATGAGACTGCATGCGTGACATGGTTTGTGTGAAGTCGCTTTGGATAAAAGTGTCTGCTAAATGTTAATGTAACTGTTCAGTAAGTTTTGCAACACTGCTAATACCTTTTTTTCCACCCAATGAAGAAGACGAAGCTAACTTCCGGCTGGTTCCTGCGTTCATCATCAGATAATTCAGCGTTAGGTAGGCGGTAAGCGGCTTAGATAATGGATGGATGGATTTATTTATCTATTTGTGTGAAGTCGCTTAGGAGAAAAGTGTCTGGTAAATGTTAATGTAACTGTATCCGAAAGTATTGCGAGAGGACGCAAAAGTATGATACATAATGGAAAACTATGAAAAAAAGTCCAAAAATAAATCGTTAAAATGAACACCACCTATGATCCGATGATGATGATGACCGCGGAAAACCAGTCGGAAGTTAGCTTCTTCTTCACTGGTGTTGCAAACTGAGCCTTGCCCCTTTAAGGAGGGGGCTTTGTGGGTAATCTGGGGGTGACGTAATGCAGCGAGATGCGTGTCTGAGTGTGTTCTGTGCAGCCACAGAGATGGCAGTATTCCGACAGATAGGAAGGTTGCCAAGTGATGGTTTTAATGACTCACAGGAGGCTGTGAGTTAAATTGTACTGCGGTGCTGAAATATAGTGCCCCGTTTTCCACCGCAGTCCAAAGTCCTTCACGAAGAGTTCGTTGGTCCGGACTCTGTTACGTTTGTTACCAGCTACGAGCCAGGCTAAACTGAGTAGGCTAGCGAGACACCAGAGGCTTCCAGCTACGGTTCGGGGCCGCGAAGCTGGAGAGGTAACACTGGTGAAAAAGGTATTGCAGAAACCAGCCTGACGTTAGCTCCTTCTTCTTAACTGGTGAAAAAGGTCTTGCGAGGGAACGCAAAACTGCCCCCTAATTGTTTTTCTCACCATGTTCCTAATACCGCTGCGTAGTTAGCCGGTCAACTCCTCAAAGCTAATTAGCTAGCTAGCTAGCTAGCTGCACTGCTACACCTCGTCCACATCAAACGGCAACTAAAACTGTTGAAACCGCCGCCACCATGTTTCATGCTGTTCTGTTCTTTCTAAAACTATACGGAATGGAAGAGCACTTGAACTTGCTTACTTTTGACTTTATTAACATAATCCAGCCATCCATTATCCAAACCACTTATCCTGCTCTCAGAGATGCTGGAGCCCATCCCAACCAGGCCGTCACAGGACACACACACGCACACACACGCCTAGGGACAATTTAGTACGGCCGAGTCACCTGACCTTTTATTTGTTAACATGAAGAAGAGACTTTCTTACATTTGTTCTGTTACATATGAACTTTAAGCAACTATCTGAGCAATATACACTACCGTTCAAAAGTTTGGGATCACCCAAACAATTTTGTGTTTTCCATGAAAAGTCACACTTATTCACCACCATATGTTGTGAAATGAATAGAAAATAGAGTCAAGACATTGACAAGGTTAGAAATAATGATTTGTATTTGAAATAAGATTTTTTTACATCAAACTTTGCTTTCGTCAAAGAATCCTCCATTTGCAGCAATTACAGCATTGCAGACCTTTGGCGTTCTAGCTGTTAATTTGTTGAGGTAATCTGGAGAAATTGCACCCCACGCTTCCAGAAGCAGCTCCCACAAGTTGGATTGGTTGGATGGGCACTTCTTTGAGCAGATTGAGTTTCTGGAGCATCACATTTGTGGGGTCAATTAAGCGCTCAAAATGGCCAGAAAAAGAGAACTTTCATCTGAAACTCGACAGTCTATTCTTGTTCTTAGAAATGAAGGCTATTCCATGCGAGAAATTGCTAAGAAATTGAAGATTTCCTACACCGGTGTGTACTACTCCCTTCAGAGGACAGCACAAACAGGCTCTAACCAGAGTAGAAAAAGAAGTGGGAGGCCGCGTTGCACAACTGAGCAAGAAGATAAGTACATTAGAGTCTCTAGTTTGAGAAACAGACGCCTCACAGGTCCCCAACTGGCATCTTCATTAAATAGTACCTGTTAGAGCCTGTTTGTGCTGTCCTCTGAAGGGAGTAGTACACACCGGTGTAGGAAATCTTCAATTTCTTAGCAATTTCTCGCATGGAATAGCCTTCATTTCTAAGAACAAGAATAGACTGTCGAGTTTCAGATGAAAGTTCTCTTTTTCTGGCCATTTTGAGCGTTTAATTGACCCACAAATGTGATGCTCCAGAAACTCAATCTGCTCAAAGAAGTGCCCATCCAACCAATCCAACTTGTGGAGCTGCTTCTGGAAGCGTGGGGTGCAATTTCTCCAGATTACCTCAACAAATTAACAGCTAGAATGCCAAAGGTCTGCAATGCTGTAATTGCTGCAAATGGAGGATTCTTTGACGAAAGCAAAGTTTGATGTAAAAAAAATCTTATTTCAAATACAAATCATTATTTCTAACCTTGTCAATGTCTTGACTCTATTTTCTATTCATTTCACAACATATGGTGGTGAATAAGTGTGACTTTTCATGGAAAACACAAAATTGTTTGGGTGATCCAAACTTTTGAACGGTAGTGTATATACTACAGTTAAAATGGCATAGGTCATACATAGTCAAAGATTAAAGGTAAGCACCCTTCATCCATCCATCCATTATCCAAACCGCCCTTCCTGCTCAGGGTGGCGGGGATGCTGGAGCCTATCCCGGCAGTCATTGGGCGGCAGGCGGGGAGACACCCTGGACCGGCCGCCAGTCCATCACAGGGCTTTCAGCAACCAAAGCAGGAGTTTTCGGGTCATGATCTGAGAACAGCCAGAGTCCAACAAATCCCAATGTGGGCCTCCTTTTATATACAGATACAGTGTACGTACATAACTTGATATGTTCAACTTGAAACTTTCCACCCGTTTGCTGGTAGGTGCAGGTGAAATGTTGTCGACAATTCTGTGCACGTCGACATTTTTCCATGGTAAATCTTGCAGGCATCGCGAAAAATAGGCCATTGTCAATAGCACACACCAACAAACAGGAAACTGGTATGACCGCTGCAGTATAAACCAGAAGTCAGTGGACTACAGTTTTGCACAGAGTCAATTGTATCCAGCCAATTACCCCACTCTTCCGAGCCGCCCCGGTTGCTGCCCCATCCCCTCTTGCTGATCCGGGGAGGGCTGCAGACTACCACATGCCTCCTCCCATACTTGTGGAGTCACCGGCCGCTTCTTTTCACCTGACAGTGAGGAGTTTCGCCAGGGGGGCCGTAGTGCATGGGAGGATCACGCTATTCCCTCCAGTTCCTTCTCTCCCCCGAACAGGCGCCCTGACCGACCAGAGGAGGCGCTAGTGCAGTGATCAGGACACATACCCATATCTGGCTTCCTACCCCGTAGACACGACCAATTGTGTCTGTAGGGATGCCCGACCAAGCCGGAGGTAACATGGGGATTCAAACCGGCGAGCCCCATGTTGGTAGACAACAGAAAAGACCACTAAGCTACCTGGACACCCACTTTAAAATAACATGAAGTAAAATAAAATGTATCGTCTCTGAATATTTTATAACAGGAAGACATTCATCAATAATTTTAAATTTTGGCAGTACTGTGCAAAACGTACCAGGGCAGTGCATACTATAAGGTACTATCAGTGACAACAATGTACTTATTTCACAGTCTCACAACAGTTTCATTCACAGTTTATTAACATAATTCTTCACATTATACTCAGCTCTAGCCAGCATTGCTTGTGGTCCGTGTCACACTCAAATTGGTCCCTGGAACAACAAACTAGGAACACCACACACTATTGTTACAGTTGTGCTATTATGTGCATTTGCATGTGTGATGTGAGCTTGTTTGTGTTGCATTAGTGTGTGTGTGTCTTGTGTATACGAGATTGCATGTGCGATGTGCACGTGTTTGCCTTAAGTGCATTAGTTGTATTGATGTGTAGGTGTGTAGACGTGTGCACATGTGCGTGTGTGTTTATGGGCGTATATGTGCGCTGACTCAGTATTCCCAGCAGCCGGTTGCCTGAACCAGTCAGCATCTTTCCTCCAAAACAAAGTTTTTTCAACCGCCGCTGCCAGATTTAAATTATGTCGAACATTAGTGTTACAGCCCACGCACTTAGAATACAGATTTGTTTTTGAGCGCGGGCCAAATGGCCTCCATATTTCATGAGCCTTCTCTCTACCAACATACAGTCTTGAGACTAATTACCATGGTCACACTCAAACACAAGGCTTGTTTATTATTGCATTGACACCGCGTTTGTTTTGGTTTGGCCTACATGGCGAGGACTTCACAGCGCAACGAAAACTGGAATGGCTTTCCATGGCAGTGGAGGAACATCCTGGATTGGGTGTTTGTTCCTTGTGGTGCGGTACACGGTGCTCGTCAGAAGAGTTGTTTGTCTTGTAGAAGGATGAAAGTCGTGTCAGCGCTCTTTATTCATGGCAGCGCGCGGGATGACTTAAGTTAGCAACACATCTGGGAGTCATACTAGTATATTCTTGGGAAGCGGTTTTGCTTTCCTTGGTCCTGACCTAGAAAAAGCCTCGGTGCTTTTTTAAATTCCTAATATATCCTCCTGCATATCACATCATACCCCTACACCGGTTCCAACTACTTTTTTTTTTTTTTTTTGCAAACGTTGCGAGACAATTAATAAAGTGATTAATATCGTTCAGGAAAATGGAAACGGTCTTGCAAAGGGTACCGACAAGTCTTCTTTTTTCTAGTGCTAGATATTCATCGTATTCTGGCAGCGAGGCCGGCCATTTCACAGCTGTCCAATGTAATGAAAGAAATTAAAATTTCTCTTTTACCCCCCCCCCCCCCCCCAGTATGCATAACATTACCAAAAAGCAGCGTTTAGTAGTGAAACACTCTTAATCCTAAGATGTGACTGTGATCGTAGCATGCCTCGCCACTTATGTGCTGCTTCTGATTGACTGGCGCTTATTTGGTCATGGGATGTGGATTCGGTGCTGTGTAATCTCAGCAGCACCGTGCACGCAGGCAACAATATCACACTGCTGTGCCACGTTGTCTTTGCATGTAGCCGCACGGATATGTTGTGACACGTGCAATATGGCGCATGCTGACAAAGAAATATGCACGAACAACATCCCGCCGATGTGCACGTGCGCGCACCCACCAGCCGACCAACACACACACACACACACACACACACACACACAGAGCCATGTAAGTAAGACACACGCACGCACACACACAGGCATGCAAGTAAGATGCACACACATACGCATGCATATAAGACACACACTTTCTATACACACACACGCATGCAAGTAAGACACACACACACACACACACACACACAGGCATGCAAGTAAGACACACACACACACACACAAGCATGCAAGTAAGACACACACACAAGCATGCAAGTAAGACACACACAAAAGCACGCAAGTAAGACACACACACAGGCATGCAAGTAAGAGTGGCAGTATCACACTTGTAAAAGGCTACCCCCTCCATCACATATACAACTTGGAATGGGAACAGCTGGAGGAGAAAGTGAAGGTGTTGTGTGTGTGTGTGTGTGCACGCACGTGCACGTGCACGTCTGTGCGCATACTGGTCTGACACATCTGGGCAAAGCAACGCAAGGGGTTCCTGACAGATATGGGCTGAGCGAGCGCCTGTTCCTGTTGTGTTCTGTCACGCTGAGCCTCCTTCCACACGCCTGCCTGCTGCTGCCTGATAGATGCTAGCTGCTAGCTGTTTGGGATAGCAGACCTGACACTAGTGTGAGTGTGTGTGCATGCATGTGTCGGTGTGTGTGTTAGTGTATTTCCGGGGGTATGAGCTGGCACATCTGCAGCTACACCGTTAAAAGCTCCAGCGATACCGAGCACTGGCTGTCCATGGAGGGAAAAGGGTTGCGTGGGGGGGGGGGGTTATGTGAGTCTCGCCATGACATTTGGTCCCATGAAAGATGGAGAGAGGGAGAGATTAAAAGGAGATGGAGCAAGGGCGTGGGTGGGGTGGGGGGTCCGAGGGGAGAGAAGATAGGGCCTCTATGCTGCTTGAAGGCGTTTTATGTCGCATTTATGTGTGAGATGAAGAGAAACTGCAGTTGATGTAACACGAGTGAGTGTGTGTTTGACTTTGTGCGCGTGTGTGTGCGTGTGTGTGCGCGTGTGTGTGTGTGTGTGGTTATGCCCCTGACTGCGTAGATATGATTTAATGACCATATCTACCAAATGATCTCCATTTTGTGTTGAAATCTATTTCTGTTTTTCTACCATCATGGTGTTTTTGTTTGCAAGTATGGTTTATGAGTTCTGCTGTGTGTGTGTGTGTGTGTGTGTGTGTGTGTGTGTGTGTGTGTGTGTGTGTGTGTGTGTGTGTGTGTGTGTGTGTGTGTGTGTGTGTGTAGTAGTAGTAGTCTCAGATTTACAAGGACTTTTTGTGACTCTGCAAAAGTACATGTTGTGCGATAATGCATTTATTTGTGTGTGTGTTTATGTGTGTGTGTGTGGGGTGGGGTGGGGGTGGGGGCTTGTATGCGGGCTCCCTACAGGGATTGTATTTCGGTTGGTCAAGCCCGTCAGATAGCAGCTCAACACTCCCGTCACATCTATTATTGAGGGGACAGGAAATTGATCGGCGCTAACTGAGCCTGTTACCCCGTCTCCCTCGGACTCCGCTGGGCTCCTCTGACACTCCCTCGCTCTCATCCTTTAAACTGCCTCGCTCCCTGCGTTGTCCGCCATCCTTCATCCCTTTCTAAAAATCATTCCGTTTTCATGTCTGTCACACATTCGTCTCACGATGCGCACACACACAAACACACACACAGATCGAACAGTGAGTGCTTTTGGTCCTGTGGTTTTCACTTTGTTGATTCTTTTGTGGCATATAAGAAAGACAGTTTTTTTTGTCTATTACTTAGCTCTTGTTTTTGCAGTGTTTGCCATTGTGCACATTGATCTCATCTTACCCATCAGCTTCATTTTTGAGATTTTGGACACACGACCACTTCCGGACTCTGTGGTGTCTTATGGGACAACTGAACACGAGGGTCAGACACGTCTCAACAAATCCAGTTAACCTACTTATCTAAATCAGGTATTTGGAAGTGAAAACCAAAGTGCAAGTTAAAAGTTATCATCCGAAGTGTCCAACATGATCAGTGGTGGATGACATTGCTGATCTACTTCCTGGTTCAACCTGCAGGAAGTTGCAGCCTGTACTGACCGGAGGTCGTAGTAACATCCCTAAACCAGCCGGCCAGGACAATAGAGAAGTCATAGATAATAATGGACAGTCATGGGACACAGTCTGACGGAGACACTGGGGGTGTGTGTTGTTTAAAGGACACATTTAACACCCCTGTTCAATTGTCCCATTGTAAAGCTGAGTCCAGTGGTGGTCCCCTGTCCGTAATCTACGGAATGAAACTGGTGAATAAAATGATACCATAACTGTTATGCACGATGGCAAAAGCTATTAAAATAAGACCAAAGTTCTTAAAAAAACCCAAAATAAGCGGAATGGTCCTTTAAATCCTTTCTGGGTGGATTTCGTGGTCTTGACTGCCAGCGTGTTTTTGTTTGTACGCTCTGCTGCCGTTGGGTTCCTCTCGCGTTTGGACATACATTTTCAGTGATGCACCAACACGCCGTCTCCTCTTTGACCTCAGCACAGTGAGCGAGTTGAAGCTCTTTTCACCCCCCCCCCCCGTGCCTTTTCTGCACACTCTCCTCCTCCGGCCCCCTTTTCTCCCCTCATCAGTCAGAATAACCGCTCAGTCTGACCTTTGACCTCTCCCGTGGAAACTATTTACCTCAATGCTGCAGTCAAGTGTTTTGTTTTTGTTATGTGACAATTTGCTCTGGAGGAAAAAAAAAACAAAAACGTGCCGCCAGCCGACACGCCAGTTTGGAGGGAGTGTGCAGGGCGGAGGAGAAGAAAAGCTAATTTGAGCTCAATTCATCACAGTGAGATTGCCCCGCATTTATTGATAATTGCTTTTTTCCGTTTAAGGGGATGGTGTTTAAAATGTCAATCATGTAAACGTGGAGCGATGCAGCTGTTGCCGCAATTAACTTCTCACTTTCCCCTAATGAAAGGATTAATCCGCCAGTAAATCTCTCGGCTTCTTTTCAAATGCCAAGCCTCCATTCAGCATCCTGCCAGGCGAAGAAAGGCGGCCCGTGTTGGACAGAATGAGACTATCCATAGACCGGAGCACTAAAGTCACATTCATCATCATGCGATTGGTGTCACATCATCAGCTCTCATGTTCTGTATGGGAACAAGAGAGGCCCTTAACCCACCGCTGTTTGATTCTCTAATTTGGCACAACCTCTCCAATCCAAATGGCGTGTTTTTTCCCCACTGGAATACAGGCGGGCCTCTTCAGGACGCCAACTCTGTCAACCCCTCCCCGCCCCACCATCCCATCCGAGACCTTTTTTTTTTTTTTTTTTTTTTGCTCTTCGCCTTTGAGAGCGCTCCCCATCCTAAAACATGCCATCGACTCCCTTTTCTTGTCAGAATCCTCCAAAATCCCCCATAAGTTGAATCAGTTCATCTGGAGACAAAAGTTTATTGGGAAAATTGTGAGATGCCTTATGTTTTGTTTGTTTTTATTCCCCTCTATTGGCCTGCATCAACGTCACGTGACTGTCAAGTTTCTTCCTGCAAAAACAAAATTGGCTTACACTCCTTTCATTCTCAGTGGAAAATTCAATGTTTCAAGATCCCAGAAAGTTGAATCAGTTCATCTGGACACAAGGTTTACTGGGAATCCTTTTTACAACAAAATTAGCCTGTAGGTTAGGTTATGATCCTAGAAGGTCCTAGATATAATTTCTGGTGCACAACCTTTTATAACTTTACATCTCTGTAACCCTTTGCCCCCTGGGTAGTGTATAAGCAGGTTTTTTAAACACGGGTAAACCTGCTAAAAATATGCAGTTGACTCCTTGCACAGTGCCAGCAGACCCGGGTCTGACTGCCAGCAGACGAGTTTGCCTTTGTTTCTTTCTTCTGCGGCGTCATCTCTGACGTCAAGGCATTCATGATGTCACGAACGCGCCGGAAAACGGGGAAGTAAAGAGTAGAAAGCAGTATGGAAACCACAGAGACGGTGGTTAATGTTAACCTTTATATCTTGTACTTCAGTCTCTCTTTTAAACCATAGAAACTCAACGCAGACTGAACGATGTTCGAGCGCTGCTGTCTCACCTCGCTGTCTTGCCAGTGTTGCATCTTGTTTAATGTGAAGATCGAGATTGCTGTCGCACGCTCTGCCCACAAACAATAAATGTGTTGCCTCAGTTGCCGGCGCGATTTTATGACGCACGGACAATGGCGCTACGTCATCGCGCAAATTAGCGTGTCCACCCGGGGTCGTGTTTACATCAATGCCGATCGGAGGTGGAGCCGAGAAATACCCGTGACTACTGCAGAGTCATTTGACCCGGGAGTGAATGCCGATTGTACACTTTTTGTTCCTATTATACACTTTTGCATTGATCACCAAAGGCGGGTGTTAACGGGTGTTAGCGGTTTCTTTTGGCCAGCATAAACTGACTGCAGGCATCCCCAACCTTATAACAATACAGTGGCATAACGACCGAAACCAGCGAGTTTCATATGCAAATAGTGACCATTAACTAGCGTTTCAGTGGCCATGTGTAATATTCACAGAGAATTTGGGAATGTTTGCAATCACAGCATTGAAAGATGGCGACAGATGTACTCTAAGCCCCCCCACCACCACCACCACCACCTCCACCACCCTATAAACAGCACAGTTGCATAACATCCGAAACCGGCAATAATTTTCATATTGTAGCGGACCATATGGGCAGAATTCACCATAATCGGTTGGCGTTCTGGGTTAGGTAGACACGGGCGCTTTAAGAAAGGGTTTCCGGGTCGACAAGGTGGAGCTAGGCGGAAGATTGTGGGAGCAGCGCCATGTTGCTGGGTTTGTGATTTTTGTACGGAAGAATAAATGACACACGCGTTCGTGTAGTCAATAAGAGAAATTGTCCGTCTCTACTTCCCTGCAATTTCCACAATATCCAAATTGACATCACCATTAATTATAGTTAATGGCCAAGTGTACTATTCACAGAGGATTTGGGAATGGTTGCAATCACAGTATTGTAAGATGGTGGTGACAGATGTACTCTTAGCCCCCCCCCCCCCTCGGTTCAGGGATGGTCGTTCCCTCTTCACATAGATGGCCCCTTTGACTCCCCGTTCAAACCAGTGTTCCTCCCTATCAAGGATGTGCACATCCTCATCCTTGAAAGAGTGACCACTGGCCTGTAGATGGTGTAGACTGGAGTCCTGGCCTGACGCGTTAGCTCTCCTGTGTTGTGCCATCTTCTTGGCCAGCGTCTGTTGAGTTTCCCCAATGTACAAGTCACTGCAATCCTGCTCTGTTTGTGCAGGGGACCCGATCCTTGGGGTGGACCAGCGTCTGGCGCAGCATAAGTTTTGGGGTTTGAAAGCAACTGAGACGCGGTGTTTGGAAAATACGCATCTCAGTTTTTCCGCCACTCCCGCCACATACAGAAGCGCCACTGCTTTACGCTTAGGCAGCTGTTGTCCTCCGCTCTTCGATCAGCTGGTGCACTGTTTGGGTGTCTTCCTGGCTTTGACAAATGCCCAGTAAGGATAACCACACTTCACCAGGGCCTGTTTAGTGTGGGATTTCTCCCCTTCTCTGGCCACTGTGTCAGTGGGGACGTTGTCAGCTCGGTGGTACAGTGTCCTGATGACTCCTGGTTTGTGTTCCTGTGGATGATGAGAGTCAAACCTTATGTACTCCAGATGAACTGATTTAACTTATTGAGCATGCATCAAGACAATCTTTCAAAATAGCTGACGGGGAAGTGATTTTTCTTTTAGCCTCAACAGTTAAGGGAGAATGAATGGCTGTCTCCTGTTGGGGGAAATAAGATGTGCCTGGGAGTCCGGCGCTGAATGACAGCCTATATGGAGTGGAGGAGAGCTTAGTCTAAATCTTTGGGGCTTATTGATCAGGGCTATCGACTGGCCCGTTTCTACCGCATGGAAGCAGAGAGACAGGTGTGGACACAACCAGAAAAATCAGATCAAATGCCAATCACTCCCACTTTTATGGTCAAGCCTCGGATCAGGGGAAAAATAGGCTGATAGGTCAACATATTACTGCATGACGTCTTTTGGATGGAGGGCTTTTGTGTTATGTTGAACTCGGTTTGCTTATAAATCAATCATGAGAGCCTTTATCCGTCATCTGTTAACCCCTGTGTTGTGTCAGTGTCACCGTGACCAGTTTTGAATAACAATCATTCACCATAAATATTCATAATGTCATGAATAATGAAGGTGAAGGTAGATATATATGGGTATTTGTAGATACATTTTTATAATTTTATTGCCATTGAATCACAAGGCAGGGTGAATGTGATTGGGGAATTCCACATCCATTGCTAGTTCACCCTAATTATCAAGTCCCGCCCATGTCCATGGTCCCGACCCTCTGTCGTTTCCCCGGTTACTGTTGCTATGGTATACAATCAATAACCTCAGACAGTCCGTTTTCATTAAATACCGATTGGAAACACCCATTGATTAAATTAACTTTTTATCTTTATTTAATTGATTCTTTTCTTTAAAAGAAACTTTCGTCTGTCTGCGTAATAAGAAACCGATGCAGTCGAGCGTCGGAGCGTTACGTGAATTTGTGGGAAACGTGAGAAACCGTAGATAATTTTTTTGACGTCTAACTGTCATGGCTTCCGCCTGTGGCGCTCAGAAACCACAATCACATCTTAAACTGTTGCCTCAGGCCTTGCGTATTCTTCACCATGAAAGGTTTTCTTACAGCGAGTATATTTAAAAGTGCCACCGGATAACTTATGATTTCAGCAATGTCTTTCTATGATTACTATCGCAAAGTCAACCAGAGCCCTTTTTTTTCTTCATACCGTATACGTGCATTCCTGCTAAGAATTCATTTTATTACAATAGCCATCCAATACAACGTCCGCACAACGTTATATACCACACACTTTATGAACTTCACGCCAAAAAACAAAACAAAACATACTGCATGTCAAATAGGAGGGAATGGGATAATTGATCCTGTCCTGTCCTGAACGGTGTACTGTACCTTTAAGAGGAACTAGGTGATAGAGATATGTAACCATGGGAAGACAATTTATGTAACACATATCCACAGCTAAGACGATCAGTAAGAGTTGGGCTGTGTCTGAAATCACTCACTACCATATAGTCCACTATATAGTGAGCTTGCCATTTTGTAGTGCTGTCCGAATTATTATACCCTATATAGTGGACTCAGTGTATCCCACAATGCATTGTGAAAAGTAGTGTGTAACCGATGGTCACTAACCAAGCAATATATACTATCATGCATTGCGCTGAAAGAAAAATGGCAGACGAATGGGAGGAGAGAGCGCAATGAGAGAGAACTGTCGTACAAATGTAAGCAATTTTTGGTTTAACTTTCGATGATATGTTGACGTTTGTTTTAACAGTTTATTAGCCATGTAATAATATTGTTATTACTATGTATAATGGACGGTCCACCCAGTGTTCATCTGGCACGTTTTAATTGTGCGACAGCAATGATGTAATTAATGGCGCAGAGAAAATGACCCGAGTAGTGTCTGAAAGTGTTTTTTTTTTATTTTGCCGATGACCTCACGCTATAGTCCTAAGGGCGTAGGGAGTAGTGAATGAGTGAGTGATTTCGGACGCAGCCTTGGAGTTCAAAACAGGTGTCCGTGATTTGATTCCGAAAACCTAATTAAAAGAATTAAGGTAAAGGAAGAAGTTACAAAATACAACATTGGCGACGAGGATAAAAACAGAATTTAATGATTTCTTGGTGCATGCTAACATCAATTTGCGCCGTCAATCCAGATCTTCTTCTTTCAGCTTTTTCCATGTTTTTCGGGGGTTGCCACAGCCGATTTTACAGTTTCCATCAGGACCCTGTGAGGGCACAGCACCAGGGCTGGCTGTTGTTAATATGAGCCTCGATTGAATCCAAATGCAGTGCAAAAAGGGGATGGCACCTTTATGAAGGTTGCCCACTCGGCTGCCCACTGCTCCTAGCTACACAGCTAGGATGGGTTAAACGCAGAGAGTGAATTTCATTGTATGTATGTACAAATGACAAAATCTATTCTATTCTAGTCTAGTCTATTCTATTTTAAAGAACTGGGTTTTGTTGTATGTTTTGCAGCGCGGGGGGGGGGGGGGGTGACGCTTCAAATCGACCCCGATGTGTTGTCCTATTTCATTTGATAAGAGATACTGATTTGAGATTTGTCTCGCTTTCTGTGCCCCGATTGGTTGTTCAGCGAGACAACTTATAATTGCGGTGAGGACGACATCGACTTGAAATGTGTAATTATCGTCCAGTCCAGGCGTTTTAGTCGTCAGTGCTGGGAAACAACCATTGCTCCTGATAAGGGATGGGTAATGGTGACAGAGTTGTGGGGCTGCGGAGGGATTGCTGGATGCATCGTTTATCTGATTTTAAAAAAGAAAGAAAAGAAAAAGTGAGTTCAGCGCTGGCTGTTTGGAAACCGAGCAAACGTTTGCAGTTTACCCAGCTTGAACTAAGTGAAACGACATTCAGAAGAGGGCGAAGTGATTCACAATGTATGGATTCATAAATAGCTGTTGTCTTGATCATCCTCCCGAGACCCCTTATCTGTGTCATTATCATTCCCTCCAAATCACCGCCCATCCCGCTCTCAATCCCTTCATCATAATCTCAATTCAGGACCCCTCCCCTTACCAAAGCAGTGTACAATTCATTTAAAGCCCAAGATTATACAACTGTCCTTCCCCCTATCTCCCCGTCTTCATCTCTCTCTCTCTCTCTCCCCCGCTAGCTCTCTCCTCTCTAATCCATGTCTCTTATCTTCCACCCTTGACTGTCTCCCAACTGCACATCTAATTCTGTCTCTTCCATCATCTCTCTCTCTCTCTCTCTCTCTCGCTCTCTCGCTCTTCACTGCCTTGACTGTTGTGCTTGCTTGCAATTTTACCCCCCCTCCCCCCACACACACACTTTCACATTTGGATTTTCACATTGACTTTATTGGCATGACAGGCAATGATCAGCGGAAGCTAAACAGGGTGATGGGGACACTCATATGTGCATGCACACATGCATGTACATACACACATGCATGCACTGCGTGCAGACAGCAGTCAGGCGCACGCGCACACACACACACACACACAAACACAGTGAGGTTCTCTCTTTCACAGCTCAATGAGCTTTCTCTCCCTCCGTGGTCTGTTCTGTCTGTAAATGGAGGGAGAAAAAGGGGGCCGTCTTGGACCTCTTGCAGCAGATAAAAACTAATGACTGTCTGATTAATTCATTAGCCTGACACTTTCTTCCCTAGTGGAGTCATGGCTGTTTATTTTTTTTATCATAGACCAACCTCACTTGCACACCAAACCCAGCTCTATCTCCCTCTTCATCTGTCTGTTTCTCTTGTTCTCTCCATAGCCTGAGAAATAATGGAGAAAATAAAGGCGTTTTGAAACATATGATAGCATCGCAGGGGACACATAAGCCCTAGTTGAGTGTCCTGAAGTGCTCTTTGGCTGGGTCTTCAGTTATCTACTTTATACTTATCTTCATCAAATCCTTTCCTCCTCCGACAGTCACTGGTAGTTGCTGGCCAGCCACTAAAAAGAGAAAAGACTTGTAAGTTTTATTTTTTTCCCCTTTTGTGTAATTTAGCAGGGAAAGAGTTGGAGTGAGACTTTTTTGGGGGGGGGGTTTCGTATTAAGCTGGAGGCGTGCGCAGCAGCACCCCGGGAAAATTGGATTGATTGGTGATTGGTAATTAGCTGACCGACTCATTTATTCCATTCGTCATTCTTGTGGAGCAAAATTGCAACTTTTCTCCGGCTCTCATTCTGGTCATCGTGTGAAAAAGGAGAGGTGGGAAAAGAAAAGAGGCTGTAGGTTGTCAGGCGTGCTTCGCAACCCGCAAGGTTAGCTAATGTAATGCGAAAGAACGATTTTGAATGCCTTTGAGAGGAGACAACGGGCGAGGGGGGGAAGTGGAGGGTGAAAGAGTGATGGAGCGGAGAGTGACATGAAATTAGGCAGCGAGAGAGAGAGAACGAGGGGGAGAGATACGTATGTCTTAAATGAGAACAGTAACCTGTAGGGAGTGATAAGAACCGGCAGATGGATAGAGCGATAAAGAGACAGATGGGTAGTTAGATAGATGGAGGGAAGGAAGAAGGGGGGTGGGTGATTTGACAAGACTAGATGATGGGTGGAGATACAGGGGAAGAGAGAGGAAAGTTTTTTTCACAGGGCAAGCATTTTGAATCCCACCGTTGTCTCCGGGGTTACCGCATCCCTCTTTTCTCTAGTCTCCCTCACTTCTCTCTCTCTCTCTCCTTCTCCCTCCCCTTGTCTCGGACACCACCACGCTCACAGGATACTTTTAATAGAATTAGGCCGCTCTTGTTATCGGTGGGGTGGGCGAGCCACCGAGTGAGGCGAGATTGAAACAGCGATTTCCAATTTGAGATTGTGTCACACACATCTCCCTGCACCCAGATAGCATCAACCAATCAGCACCACCACCCCCTCTCTCCCTCTCTCTCTCTCTTTGTCCCTCAGTGCCTTTCCCTCTCCCGCTGACTGTAGTCTCTGCCAAAGCCTCCCCCTTACACCAACTAACATGTACATCCATGCATGCTCTCTCTTGCTCTCTCTCTCTTGCTCTCTCTCTCTCTCTCTGTCTCTCTCACTCTCTGCGATTCGCTTCACAGTTTGCTTGCTTGTCACTTTCTCTCTCATATATATATAAATATCTGTCTTTATCTCTTTGCAGTCCTGTGCATGGAGTTATTAAGTACATATAAACGCACCTCCACTCTCTCCTTTTATACATTTCGTTCTCGTCTTTCCCACTCCTCCCACAGTTGTTCACTTTCTCTTGCACCCCCCCCCCACACACACACATCTTTTCTCTTATTTGCACTCTCTCCTCTTCTGTTATTTCACACTTCTCTTCCTACACCACCTCTCCTCCCGCACTCCACCTTCTGTCCCATCGTCTGGTGAGATTTCCACCTCCATCTCTCTCTCTCTCTTTCTTCCTGTCGTTCTTTTTCTTCTGACTATGCCATCACTCACGTCACTCTCTTCATCTCTGCATGTTTTGTAATTTTTTACCGCCTAACGTTCCTTCAACTCTTCTCTGCTCATCTCCCCTCAACCCCCCTCCCTCCCTCCCCCTTCTCTCCCTCTCTCTCTCTGTCTCTGTCTCTCTCTCTCTCTCTCTCACCCCCCCCCTCGCTCTCGCTACTGTCTAAAGGCTTTGAATCCCTTTGACTGGTCTTGTCAGGTCTATGGATTTCTTGTCTTTTCTCTACAGTATTGTGTGTGTGTGTGTGTGTGTGTGTGTGTGTGTGTGTGTGTGTGTGTGTGTTTGTGTTTGTGGATGGTATGATGGTGGTGTGTGTGTGTGTGCGTGCGCGGGGTTATATACTGTATGTGTCGTCCTTTGCTGGAGCCCCTCACACTCGTGGCTTGAGGGATTTTCTCTTCTGCACAATGCCAGAGCTCTACCTTTTGAAAAAAGCTTTTGAAAGTGCTGTCTTAGCATGCAGGCCCTCTTTAATAGCCCCTCCATTAGCCGCGCCAGCCGAGCAGCCTTGGTACATGCACTCCGTTTTGAAGAATTTATCTCCTACTATTTCCTCATGGCCTATTTTGGTTTTTTTTTGTTGTTTTTTTTTTGTTGTTCCGCCATGAAAATATGAGGACCTTTCCCATTTGAAAAACTGTGGAGTTTCTTTCAGGAGTGAGGAGCAATATATATATATATATATATATATATATATATATATTCATCTATATATTCATCTATATATTCATCTATATATATATATATATATATAGCGTCTTTTTCCAAAACCGTCAATGGTGTTATAAGTGCTCAACTAATGAGGAGCGGAATATCAACACAGATACAGGAAAAAAAGTTTTAATACATTGCAGTACAGGCCTAATGACATTAGCAGCTGATGAGTGCGAAACTGATGAGCTGATGAGTGTGAAACAGGCCTGTACTGCAATGTACTAAAACTTTTTTTCCTGTATCTGTGTTGATATATACACACACACACACACACACACACACACACACACACACACACACACACACACACACACACACACACACACACACACACACATATATGTATAATTTGCCTTGTTCATAGCTCACCTTTACAATGCAACAGTCCTTGTCAAAAAATCTTTGTCGAAGGTTTTGGCCTCCGCCAACACACCTCCTGAGCTTTTGCCTTATTCATAAATTGAAAGGACCAGAGGATCTTCCCACACTTTATAATTGCATGCTGAATGAAGCTTGTATTTGAAGTGAGCAGAATAGAGACGGAGGGCAGGTCCTTAGTTCATTTAGTCAAAGGATGGTGTGCAGAGAAAAGTGCAGGTAAGTGATGTATTATACAGTTAAAACCGAAAGCCTGCTGAGGTTTTTTTTTTCTTTTTTTAAATTATTCAGGTTTGTAACGTGTGGGTTACCACCCAAGTACTGTGGAAGGTTCCCAACTTTAACTTCGCTAGTGTAGGCAATAGACATTGGCATGCAATGCACCCCCATATGCACGCGCGGACACACATACCAGCACTCAGGTAAGGTGGGAATAGCAGCAGGGTTTTGGTTTACTTGAAAATGCTGAAAGCCTAGAAAACAAAAAAGTGAAAGGGTTGTCTTTTTTTTGTTGCTCCTGGCCTCTGGGTTACACTTGGAGTGATAAAGGCGGCAGGCTGCGGTGGGTTTTCATGTCTTATCTGTGAAAGTGCTCTGAAAGCGATCAGATGATAATCAGAGTGGGAAACAGCATTTTAATGCCAGCTGTCAGACACTCACCAGCACGGAAGTAAGCGGTGGGGAAACCTACATGAATGTGTGCTTTTATTTTGTTGTTTTTATTGCATCCTTCACTGATTCTCATTGGATTTTCTAACTTTTGATTTCACTTGAGCTTGTTTGTATGTTGGGAGAAAACAACGACTTTTTGAGTTTAAACAACAAAACAAAACCATTTTATATCCAAGAGGTAGAAAATGTAATATAAATTCGTGCATGGGTTGTTAGCTTGGAATAGCTTGTAATTGAGTCCGTAAGAAACGTTTCAGAAGTTCTTTTTTTTTTACCGTTTATGAGAAAGTAGTGCGTTTCTGTATGTTTGTTGTAACGCCACTAGGAGGCGCCATGCAGTCTGCTGGAAGCGCGATGCGTGACGTCACATAGACTCAACGCTGAGAAACGCCGCCGGCGACACTCTCCGATACAGAAGAGACAAAACCCGTAAAGCCAAAATCAACTTCCACAGACCAGATGGTAGAAAGTGACTGGAAGGCAGCCGGTATGGATCAGACTAACAGGGCAGCCTTTAAAAAACGCTTGATGTAATGAGCTGCTGTCCCAGTGCTCCCAGTCTTACTGGTCGTGCGCTGAACGGACGTGACGTCAGAGCGTTTACACAAGACATCCGGGGATTTCTCTGACGGCTTCACACAGTCAGTTTATGTCATAATCTACTTCCCAACTGTGTGTTTTTTTTAACTTTTCCTTTAATTGCACCCGAGTACCCAGTTGCTAAGGGTGCAATTAATTACATTAGATACATTTTAATGCAAGGCGTGCCATACTACTCCCCCCCCCCCCACAACAGCCCCGATCCCGAGCCCATGGACGTTTCCGGTAGTGAGAGGCAGCCACAGAATCAGTTGTCAATCACTTGTGTGCCAGCGTTAGCGATAAGTGAATTAGCTTACACAACTCTACCTGTCCAACTTATCAGTACCTCTTTAATAGCTACTACAGCTACTTTAAACAACTGATCTGTTTTTATTTTCCATCCTACTGTTTATTTCTTTAAAACATGGTGAGGCGGAGAGCGCTTAACTTTTCCTCCTCCATCTTTGTTGTAAACGGTTCGGGTGGGAAGTCCCGCCTCCTGTCCTTCTCTGATTGGACAGCAGAGGAAAAAGAAAATGTAGTGGTGACGTAGGCGTCTTCCTGCTTACAGTTAAACATTTTTCTACTTCAGCCACTCGGCGCATTTCTCCAAAAACGTGAAGTGCGCCGTGCGTAGGAAAAGCAAGGTGAGCCGAGCCAAAAAACAGCAGGCAAAACGCTTTGAATCCGTTGTAAACAATTAGAAAAAAATAGAAGCACCGTTTACTGCCAAAAAGGTGTCCAGTGTGATGGTAGGTTAGAGAGGTGTGATGGTAGGTTAGAGGGGGCGTGTGGCGGCCTCGGGGTGGGCGGACCCATCTGCACCCTGTGAGCACTGTCTGTGGCGGGGCTTGTCTTTGTGTTGGATGGTCACGTGGTTTGTATCTGTCTCGGGATGTGTGTACGTGAACGCAGATGTGCTGGTACTTAACTCACCTTAGGGATCGGTGCATGTTTTTTTTTAATTTTCAACTCATTTTACATTTATTTTTTAAAAAAAGGAACAAAATTTTGCAATGTTTTGGCAAACAAACTGTTTTAAACTACATTGCTTTTGAACTAAAATCAAGAACTGCTATGAAAATAAAAAAGTTTACCGAGCCAGAGCAAACGCGCGCACGCGCACATACACACATTCCTGTAAATATCCAATCACACTTACATAGAGACACGCACACCAGTTTGCAGAAGAGAGCAATTTGACAATGAAGGATGAGCGTCTGATGGCAGTGATTTGATTACATCGATCGTTTCTCCTCGGACATCTTACCCTCCACCTCTCTCTCTCTTTCTCTGTGTCTCCCCTTTCTCCTCTCTCCTCTCTCCCCTCCCTCTGCGGCAATCCATTTCCCTCTGAAAGTGTCTCTTTGAGAGGCTGATAGCTCTTTGGCCAAATCTGAGTGCCTCCGATCGATGGCGTGGCAGAACGGTGTCAAGCCAGCACGTGCATGGTGTGTCTCGAGATGCGGGATCCGAAGTCTTGCGCACCGGGCAGCGGCGCTTTTCCAATTCGCTCCTGCTGCGTGGCGCTTTTGGTCTCTGCGGACGGAAAACGGCCAACCAGAGCTTTGCCCACAGGTGTTCTGAAACCCACCTCGGGACCCCTGTTGGTTGGTCTGAGGAGGAGAGATAGCATGACTAGGATGTACAATACAAAAGCTGCTGGAGTTGAACCCTGTTATACAAACAACCACCTGGGTGAGACGCATGTACATTTACCCGCTCCCGTAATCACGTACAGGCCCGACGTGAGCCTCTGCGCAGGAGACATAAATTCAGGAAAATGTTTCTCATCGCCGTAAAACTGTGATTGAATTCTCCCCTAAGAGACATTATTTCACAATCAAAGCGCTCCCTCTGCCTCCTATAATTACTCATCCCCTTCCATTCTGATTACTGCTCCAGAACAAAGTGCCGGTGAAAATGGATGCTATTCTGATTTCAACAAAGGCGCGGGGGTGTACGGCTGATCGCGGCATGCGAAGATGAGGCAGGCGTGCTGGGACGCCTGGCTGTGCCGGGACGCCTGACTGTGCCTGGCCCGGCATTCGCCCCACCTCGAGTATTTCCGTATATTCCTGTACATGTCTGCATTTCTCCCAGGCCTGTGGGTGCTCAGTGGTATACCCACACCGGTTGATAGACCACTGAGCACCACAGGGCTCCAAAGGGGCCTCCGCCTGGCCCTGCATGCAGCCAGCCTCCCCCCAGAGGGGGGCGAGCCAGCAGCCGCCGAGTATGGATGGATGATCTTTCAGGAATAAAGCCCACCTTGGGGTGCATCGGGTCGGAAGAAGTGGGAGGAGGAGGGGAGGGGGGAGATAGGGGGCCCAGGGGACATGAAGAGGAGAGGGAGCCAAAGCGGTCAGCCAAGCCTGTTTCCACGCTGGGCCTCCTGCAGCCTGGGGGCCCTGCATGTCCCACTGTCACACAACCAAAGCGTGGGATCTGGGACACGCATTTGGGAGACTGCAATGCATGCCAAGCAGTCACGTATTTACTCACACACATACACACATACACACATACAAATATCACACACATCACTCATATACACCATATACACACTAAACTCTCTTGCGCTCAAACACACACACACACACACCTTCCCACTGACTGATGAATATTAATCCTGTTCACACTCTCACCCAGCTTGAAGTTATCACTGCCACGTTACACTGTGGGTGATACTTAACATGTCAGTGTGCAAACAAAGTTGCGCATTTGGGAATATTGTGGCTGTTGTTGCACTTGCATGTGCATGTGTTGTCCATTTGTGTGGACCAGTTTGAGTTTTTAACCATCAGACTGGGGACATCTTGGCAAAGTGAGGACATTTTGTCCAGTTCTCACTTCTTGAAGGGTCTGTTTTAGAGTTAGTATTTGGGTTTAGGATTAGGTTAAGGTTAGGGGTTAGGGACGTCAGTATAGTCAATGAGGGTCCTCACAAGTATAGAAAAGCCAACATCTGTGTGTGCGTGTGTGTGAACGTGTGAGGAGAGTCTTCCTCTTTGAGCTATCAGCAGTGGGAAATGGGGTTTTAGCGCATGAAATGTCAACCCAGTAACTATAGGTTAAATCTACAGCCACCTCTGGGCACCAGGACTCCCTGGGTTGGGCCCCGCTGCAGTCCAGCCAAAATGGAGAAGGCTGTTAAGAGCACAGCCAGGGCTTATTATATTTTTTTTGTATGTTTTTTGAGGCCCCTCTGTGCACAGTTTCAAACAGGCCCACAGGGGGGGGAACAAAAGCCTCCAATCTTTTCACACACAGCCAGTCGCTGCCCCGCCTCCCACCCGTGACCTCCTGCAGGCACTGTATGGCATCCCAGCATGCCAAGCACCCCCCCTCCAGCCTCTCCTCTTTTACCCCTCAGCATGCTATTCCCTTATCTCTCTATCTCCCTCCATCTCTCCACGTCTTTATCATCAAACGCAGCACAGTGCATTTTAATCATGCCCTCGAAATGGAAGACACTTTTTCCAATTAACGCAACTTTTTGTGTGTGTCGCACCGTTTCAACCCGCAATGCGCACTCGGCCCCCGGAGAGCTGCCGCCGCCATTTGAAATGTGCCTGTCCGTTGGGTTTTGAATGTGAACATGATGGCTGTGGTTGCATGGACGGTTACGGATTGGTTGTCATTCGCATTGTTGTGCAGCCAGCAGTTGCAGGACTCTCAACTTCCCACAAGCATGGATGGAGTGATCAGGAATCAGGAACATTTATTTGTCATTTCATTTCATGCACCTGCGCACATGAAATGAAACGAGATATCGTTTCCCCCAGCCCACAGCATTGCAACACAAAGACAATAACACATCCAAACTACAAGAACACATATATCCAACATACACTCACCGGCCACTTTATTAGGCACACCTGTCCAACTGCTCGTTAACGCAAATTTCTAATCAGCCAATCACATGGCAGCAACTCAATGCATTTAGGCATGTAGACATGGTCAAGACGATCTGCGGCACTTCAAACCGAGCATCAGAATGGGGAAGAAAGGTGATTTAAGTGACTTTGAACGTGGCATGGTTGTTGGTGCCAGACGGGCTGGTCTGAGTATTTCAGAAACTGCTGATCTACTGGGATTTTCACGCACAACCATGTCTAGGGTTTACAGAGAATGGTCCGAAAAAGAGAAAATATCCAGTGAGCGGCAATTCTGTGGGCGAAAATGCCTTGTTGATGCCAGAGGTCAGAGGAGAATGGCCAGACTGGTTCGAGCTGATAGAAAGGCAAAAGTAACTCAAATAACCACTCATTACAACCGAGGTATGCAGAAGAGCATCTCTGAACGTACAACACGTCGAACCTTGAGGCAGATGGGCTACAGCAGCAGAAGACCACACCGGGTGCCACTCCTGTCAGCTAAGAACAGGAAACTGAGGCTACAATTCACACAGGCTCACCAAAATTGGACAATAGAAGATTGGAAAAACGTTGCCTGGTCTGATGAGTCTCGATTTCTGCTGCGACATTCGGATGGTAGGGTCAGAATTTGGCGTCAACAACATGAAAGGATGGATCCATCCTGCCTTGTATCAACGGTTCAGGCTGGTGGTGGTGGTGTAATGGTGTGGGGGATATTTTCTTGGCACACTTTGGGCCCCTTAGTACCAATTGAGCATCGTGTCAACGCCACAGCCTACCTGAGTATTGTTGCTGACCATGTCCATCCCTTTATGACCACAGTGTTCCCATCTTCTGATGGCTACTTCCAGCAGGATAACGCGCCATATCATAAAGCTCGAATCATCTCAGACTGGTTTCTTGAACATGACAATGAGTTCACTGTACTCAAATAGCCTCCAAAGTCACCAGATCTCAATCCAATAGAGCACCTTTGGGATGTGGTGGACCGGGAGATTCGTATCATGGATGTGCAGCCGATAAATCTGCAGCAACTGCGTGATGCTATCATGTCAATATGGACCAAACTCTCTGAGGAATGTTTCTAGTACCTTGTTGAATCTATGCCACGAAGGATTAAGGCAGTTCTGAAGGCAAAAGGGGGTCCAACCCGGTACTAGCAAGGTGTACCTAATAAAGTGGCCAGTGAGTGTATATATATATATATATATATATATATATATATATATATATATATATATATATATATATAAAATATGACTGTCGCAACTGCCGGTCTGTGTGGGCTAGTGGTTAGCTTAGCCTGCACCGCTTCCATGTCCTGTCAGACTGCCCTCGGTTTCCTCCTTGGGCCCAGCTTCAGGCAGGGCTGTGGTCCCTGGGCCCACCGGATGCAGCAGACTAGGCTCCCCCAGGCGATCCACCGCCAGCTCTCCCAGCCAGACACCTTCAACACACCTCCCCACACTCCACATGACGACACCAAAAACACAGTCAACGCGAGGCGAGGCTGCTGCCAGACCGCCCTCGGTGTTATTGGAACTGCCGGTCTGCATGGGCTAGCAGTTAGCTTAGCCTGCCCCGCTTCTGCACCTGTCAGACCGCCCTTGGTGTTTCCTCTTTGGGCACAGCTCCAGGCAGGGCCGTGGCCCCTGGGCCCACAGGACGCAGCAGACCAAGCTCTCCCAGCCGATCCAGCGCCAGCTCTCCCAGCCATCAAACAAAGACACAAAGTTAGACGTGGACAAAGACACTGCATGATGCTGCTGCAGGAACAACAAAACAATTGGAAGATTTTAAATCGTTTCTCGTATCCCTCCAGAGTGCTCTACATGTTGTCGAAATCTCTTGATGGGTCCTGAGGTCACGCTGCAGAAATGTGCACGTCGTCGATTCGGCACACATCACCTGTGTACTGGAGTTGTGCCTAGGTCTTCGCAAGTGGTGGAGCCAGGAGGTGATTTATTTTGGATTAGCAAGTGGCTTCAAAGAGGGTTTTCAGTTCTCATGCCCTGTGTTGTTATAGACAGTCTTTTGTGAACCAAAGTGAGATTTGGATGCTGCTGTATTGCCACTTTATCTCAGGGATATATTTGCAATCATGTAGTATTTATAACTCTGGATTCCTTCCAGCTTAGACATGGAGCTATTGCTTTCAGAGACGCCAGCCACAAAAATACCGCAATTTGAGAGCCTCTGCTTTGTGTGTATGTATGTGTGTGTGTGTGTGTGTGTGTGTGTGTGTGTGTGTGTGTGTGTGTGTTTGTTTGTTTGTGTGTATTTGCGCGTGCACACGTGATGAAATCATATATGCCTTGAGCCATTTGTACTTGGGTGCAACTTTTTAATGGGTGCGCTGTTGTTAAAACGAGCATCCGGTTGAGTCTGCAAATGTTTGTGCGTGTGCATGAGCGCACCCACAAAAGCCGAGCATTTAAACGACATACTCCCCCAATAGCGCTCCGACGCCTCCCGCGCGTTGAACAACTCGGTGAGAATTCCTCCGTCTCCAGGATTTGCATGTGCACAGCATGTGCTGTTATCTTCACATGTTAATATGCCCCTTCATGCCATTAGTCAGCTCGACATCAGTCGGTTTGAATCCGCTGCATGTAATGTGTTTTCTAATGAGAAATAATTTCCTATAGCCCGACTCTGGTTGAAGTAGCCGAAATATGTTGAGCATTTAATACTTTGCTCCTCTGAAAGACACACTCCTTCGCACAGAATTAAGAGAGAAATGGCTTCTCTCTAGCATGGGCAGAGAAGGTCGAACCAGCGTATTAACCGGAGGTAATTGAATGTAGCAGCAGGAGTGCACAGTTGAGCACCAGGATTAACCGTTTCACCGCTGCTCTCCCAGCCATGCCGTGGTGACAAGAGGGGTGACTTGAGCAGAAAAGATGTTAAATTCTAGCCTAAAGTCTGTTTTTATGCCTTTTATTAGACAGTGAGAGTGGAGGCAGACAGGAAATGGGGAGCGAGAGGGAGGTAAGACATGCAACAAAGGTCGCTGGCTGGATTCGAATCGGCGATGGTTGCAACCATGTGGTATGTGCTCTAACTACTCGAGTGCACAGGAGCTCCATTTTTACATTTTATATATATTGGATTTCCATGTATATATTGGATTTCCCCCCCTTTTCTCCCCAATTCTATCCGGCCAATTACTCTACTCTTCCGAGCCGTCCCGGTCGCTGCTCCACCTCCTCTGCCGATCCGGGGAGGGCTGCAGACTACCACATGCCTCCTCTGATACATGTGGCGTCACCAGCCACTTCTTGTCACCTGACAGTGAGGAGTTTCGCCAGGGGGACGTAGCGTGTGGGAGGATCACGCTATTCCCCCCTGTTCCCCCTCCCCCTCAAACAGGCACCCCGACTGACCAGAGGAGGTGCTAGTGCAGTGCCCTGGACACATACCCACATCCGGCTTCCCACCCACAGACACGGCCAATTGTGTCTGTAGGGACACCCGACCAAGCCGGAGGTAACATGGGGATTCGAACCGGTGAGCGCTGTGTTGGTAGTCAACAGAGGTGGTGAGTATTGGGCCAGATGTCCTACTTGCCAAAAGGAGTGCGAAGCGGTGCGGTGGCGTCTCGCTTCCTGGTGTAGTGATCGCTGCGGGTCCATCAGGACCTCAGCATATGGCCGCTGCTATGTAAATGCGTCCGCAGCAGCACCTTCTCGGGGGACCTGCTGTTTTCACAAAGCCTGCTGTGGGGGCGACCGGGTTCCCGGTGGTATAACCGGGTGGGTTGATTGGACTCTTTAGCCTTGGTTGGGAGAAGGACAACTCTGATTTCAAACCCGGGTCGATGCAGCTCATTAGCCTTGTCACGCAGCTCATCTAGGAGAAGGAAAACTAGGATTTCAAATCTCCGCTGCCTTGCGGGTATACTCGTCCATGGGAAAGGCTTCGGGAAGAAACCCTGAGGAAAAATCTGCATCCGTCTCCATTGGCTGTTGTCTCGCTAGTCTTGCCACTGGTAGTAGGTGGGCTCGGGTGAGAGAGTGGGGTTGATGATGCACAACTCTTCCTCACTTTCATCATCGAGCAAGTCATCAGTCATGCACCACAGGATGACTAGATGGTCCCCGTCGCTGTGACGGACAAATAGAGGCGACGGAATAGACCGCCACGCCTCCCAGACGCCCAAATTATTTTTATTTTAATTATGCCAAAGTAACACACCACAGCAAGGAGTAGATAATGTCACAATCATGCTGCAATACACAAAATGCATTATATAGCACTACAGGAATGGCAGTAATCAACACACACACACCCACACACACACGCGCGCACACACACACACACACACACACACACACACACACACACCCACGGACAAGGTGATGCTATAGACAAGCTTTTGTTGGACAGTACAGGACAGATTTATAATATCCACTCTTATTGGGATACCAATAACAAGGAGATGCAGAGGAGAAACAAGGAGAAAGCATATGACAGGGTGCTGATAGAGGAGGTGTGGTATTGTATAAGGAAGTCAGGAGTGGCAGAGAAGTATGTAGGAGTGGTGCAGGATATGTATGAGGGAAGTGTGACAGTGGTGAGGTGTGGGGTAGGAATGACAGATGGGTTCAAGTTGCAGGTGGGATTACATCAAGGATCGGCTCTGAGCCCTTTCTTGTTTGCAATGGTGATGGACAGGATGAAGGACGAGATCAGGCAGGAGTCTCTGTGGACTATGATGTTCATGGGTGACATTGTGATCTGTAGTGAGAGTAGGGTGCAGGTTGAGGAGAGCCTGGAGAGGTGGAGGTATGCACTGGAGAGAAGAGGAATGAAAGTCAGTGGGAGCAAGATGGAATACTTATGCGTGAATGAGAGGGAGGACAGTGGAATGGTGAGGATGCAAGGAGTAGAGGTGATGAAGGTGTCTGAGTTTAAATACTTGGGGTCAACTGTTCAAAGTAACGGGGAGTGCAGAAGAGAGGTGAAGAAGAGAGTGCAGGCAGGGTGGAGAAGAGTGTCAGTAGTGATTTGCGACAGAAGGGTACCAGCAAGAGTTAAAGGGAAGGTTTACAAGATGGTAGTGAGACCAGCAATGTTATATGGTTTGGAGACGGTGGCACTGATGAAAAGACAGGAGGCGGAGCTGGAGGTGGCAGAGTTGAAGATGCTAAGATTTTCATTGGAAGTGATGAAGAAGGACAGGATTAGGAACAAATATATTAGAGGGACAGCTCAGGTCGGATGATTTGGAGACAAAGCAAGAGAGACAAGATTGTGATGGTTTGGACATGTGTGGAGGAGAGATGCTGGGTATATTGGGAGAAGGATACTGAATATGGAGCTGCCAGGGAAGAGGAAAAGAGGAAGGCCAAAGAGGAGGTTTATGGATGTGGTGAGGGAGGAGATGCAAGTGGCTGGTGTGACAGAGGAAGAAGCAGAAGAAATGGAAACGGATGATCCGCTGTGGCGACCCCTAACGGGAGCAGCCGAAAGTAGTAGTAGACTCTTATTGGTATACCAGTGCTAAAAGATAAAGAACGTTTATTGAATGCATATTGGACTCAACTCATTTATATCCTGTCTGCAGTTACACTCTTGCCCACTAGTTGGCGCATGATGATATATCAACCCAGTCTCAAGTGTATAGCTATGTTGGTCCACAGCGCAAAATGCATTAGTTTTACAAGAACAGCTCTAAAATTGTGAGATGCCTATGCTTTTTTGAAATTTTTTTTTACCTATTCTTCTCTATTGGCCTGCATCCATATCACGTCTGTCAAATTTATTTCTGCAAAGACAAAAATGGCTTACATTGCTTTTATTCTCAGTGGAAAATGCAATATTTTAGGATCCCAGGAAGTTGAATCAGTTCATCTGGACACAACGTTTATTGAGAGAAACGTTTCATCACTCAACTAAGTGACCTGTTCAGTCTCAACTGACTGCAGGTGTCCCCACCCTTATAAACAATACAGTGGCATAACGACCGATACTGATGACCAGTTTCATATGCAAATTGCCATGACCATCAACTAGAAGTACAATGGACATATGTACTAGTCAGAGAGTATTTGGGAATGTTTGCAATCACAGCACACATGTCTACCATACTTGCTAAAAATATCCTAAATAAATCAACATTTGCATACTTTTATCAGTGAAACCACCCAAATTCAGTGTAATTTATGTTTCGGCTGCAGAGAATATTTGATATATTCTGTAGATATCTCGCTACAACCCTATTTTGCAAACCGGAAGAACTATATCTGTGGTATTGATTTGTATAGAGCTGCATAGCGCTGCTCAAGGGAATTGTAGTTTTTTTTAAAAATATTAGTGCATTTCTTGGAATTGGAAGTTGTGATTACTGAATTGAGAGTGTATTTAGGGATTTAAGGGGATGGGAAACACAATATATGTGGTTTAGTGCTACCACAAAGTTTTCAAAGTTCATGGACACAGCCTTGTTTCAGAGAGCCCTTGGAGGCCCAACACTTGAAATGAAAGTTGTTTTGTTTGTTTGTTTTTGTTGTGGAAACAGTGACCAAAATAAGTCACATTTGGATGTAATTTTCCATGTGAAATACAACAATTTTCATATCACCATTTTCAAATTGATATTTTTTCCTCACTCCTCACTGTCAGGTGAGGAGTGAGAAGACCACCAGGGGAACATAGCACGTGGGAGGATCACGCTATTCCCCCCAGTTCCCCCTCCCCCCCGAACAGGCACCCCGACCAACCAGAGGTGACGCTAGTGCAGTGACCAGGACACATACCCACATCCGGCTCCCCACCTGCAGACACGGCCAATTGTGTCTGTAGGGACGCCCGTCCATGCCGGAGGTAGCACGGGGATTCGAACTGGTGATCCTCGCGTTGGTAGGCAACGGAATAGACCGCCACACTACCTGGACGCCTTCCCCATTGATTTTTAACATTGCCACTTAGGAGCACATTGCCTCCTCCCTGAAGCCCCCAGCATGGCCCTCGGCAGTCAGGATTACAGCATGTTGCAGTGCCGATGCCCATTTATCTTAAGTTTTTGCACATGCATATTTTAAGATGACCCCGCTATGACCTCATAAGTTGTCATATTACCACAGCTGTCTGTTGAGCTCTTGGAAAAGCCCTTCACCTTCTTACATGGTTCAGGTCCACCTATTCCCATCTGAACCGTATGTTTTGGGTTTTTTCTGGATTTCCTCTGGGTTCTAAGAAAACATATGAGGACCATTTAGTAATAATAATACATTTTATTTATGTAGCACATTCCAAGAATCGCAAGCGCCTCATAGGTGCTGGGTGCTAGAAAACACCTGCCTCGTTCATCACAGTATCAATTTGGTTGCTCTTTATGAGCTACTAATTAAACAACATGTGGTTTATACCATCAGTTTAAAATAACTGAAACTCCTGCAGGTCCTCTTAAGATAAAACGTTAACCACAGGACTTTTCCGCAAGGCTCAAATTACACTTTACTTTCATAGCACCTTCAAACAGGAAACAGCCTGAAATTAAGACCGTCCCTCATGACGAGGGGGAAAGTTTTGGCAAAGTGAAGAGAGACTTAAATGTAGGTCAGCCCACTGTTAACGTCACTGTGTGAAGTTATGCGAGTATACGAAAGCTTAAGCAGTGCAAATAGTAAACACCTGCGCATCGACTTATTTTTAATTAGAGACTTTACATAATTTACATCAATTAGTGTTTTCTGTGACTGCAGCAGCTGCATCCACTTCATCAACATCTCTTGTTTGCCGAATGCATTACTGTATAGGAACTTAACATGGTGCACATCTCTTACTGGAGACGTTATCATGACGCATTTTATTGCCACACTATCTTAAAATATTGCATTTTCGCGTCCTGGTAGTGTAGCGGTCTCTTCCGTTGGCTACCAACACGGGGATTGCCGGTTCGTGTTACCTCCAGCCTGGTCGGGTGTCCCTACAGACACAATTGGCCGTGTCTGTGGATGGGAAGGCGGATGTGGGAATGTGTCCTGGTCGCTGCACTAGTGCCTCCTCTGGTCGGTCAGGGCACCTGTTCGGGGGGCGGGGGTAAGGGGGGGTAGCGTGATCCTCCCATGCGCTACGTCCCCCTGGCGAAACTCCTAGCTGTCAGGTGAAAAGAAGCGGGTGGCGACTCCACATGTATGGGAGGAGGCATGTGGTAGTCTGCAGCCCTCCCCGGGTCGGCAGAGGGGGTGGAGCAGCGACCGGGGCAGCTCAGAAGACTGGGGTAATTGGCCGGATATAACTGGGGAGAAAAAAAGGGGGGGATGCATTTTCCACTGAGAATAAAAGAAAGGTCAGCCATTTTTGTGTTTGCAGAAAGAAACTTGGCAGTCACGTGACGTGGACGCAGGCCAATAGAAAAGAATAGACCAAAAAAAAAAGTAGGCATTTAACATTTTTAGAGCCGCTATTGTAAAACTAATGCGTCTTGCGCTGTGGGTGTGAGGCTGGGTTGATATAATATAACTGACAGATTAGAAAATAAATTGCTTTTGGCATCGCCAATGGTGATAAATACCGAGAGCTGCCTTACTGAAGAGCGTGTAATTTACGACCAATCAAACGCAGCGATATGAGAGCGCGCAGACTTCTAAACAGAGAATGCCAGAGATTATTATTGGCTATAATAATCAAATTGATCTTCCAGAGCAGAACACTCACGCTGTCGACGCGAATTTCTGTTAATTGTTGATGGTTATTGCGGGCCATTGAAACGGCAGTATTTCTAATCCAAGCCGTATTGACGGAGCACACTTCCCTTGCTGTGTTGCAGCCTCTCTCGCTGTTCCCATATTGCATTATCAAAGCAAGTCGTGGTTGCTATGGGCACACATGTTTACCATGCTGCTTAGCAACTTTACATCCATTCAGGAAAATTAAATTGGCATTTCCGTCCCCCCTCCCCCCCGTCGTGTTTCACGTGTGTGGAGGAAGTTTAAAACGGATGGCTTTTCAGAACAGCGCCGTCGTCACGCGCTGTGTCCGGACGCAGCAGTGCGAGGGAGATCAAGCAGGAAGTGATGCCAAACTGCGACCGAAAGACGGCGACCTCTGCAGGGCACGGATGAGATGAGAGCGATAAAACACGCTGTTACATGATGGAAGCGCCAAGGCGGCTGTGGTCAAAAGTATGCAGGTGTGCGTCTCGCGTTTCAGCCTGGCTCATCCTGAAAGAGACGCTCCCGAAGCCAAGCGGAGCTCCCACGGCTTCAGGCGCCGACAGATTGAGCGGGGAAGTCGGAGTGAACAGAGGCGAGTTCATTTCTTTTCTTTCCCAGGGGCGTCCGGGTAGTGTAGCGGTCGAGTCCGTTGCCGACTGACACGGGGATCGCTCGAATCCCTCCTGTTACCCCCGGCTGGGTCGGGTGTCTCTACAGACATAATTGGCCGCTGTGTCTGTGGGTGGGAAGCCGGATGTGGGTAACTGTCCCGGTCGCTACACTAGCGCCTCCTCTGGTCGGTCGGGGCGCCTGTTCGGGGGGGGGGGTAGGGGGGGAATTGCGTGATCCTCCCACGTGCTACGTCCCCCTGGCACAGGGGGTGGAGCAGCGACCAGGACGGCTCAGAAGAGTGGGGTAATTGACCGGGCACAACTGGGGAGAAAAAGGGGAAAATCCAAAAGAAAAAAAAATTCTTCCCCTGTTTCAACCTGCAGCAGTTGTATGTATGTAGCGTTGTTGTTCGTGTTGTCTTACACGGTGTTGCCTATTTCGACGTAGGCCACTTCACGTGTGGCGGCAAACCAGACGGTAAGTAGCTTTTCACGATCGTGGATTGTTCGCCAGTGACGTCATCGGCGGACACCGTCGCGGTGCGTTACAGGAGACAGGTCAGTATCATGGCTGCTGATGGATGGGGTGTTATCCCTACGGCACAAACATGGAGATGATTTATGAAGGTTGTGAGTGTTCCCCTGTAATGTTAAGATGGAGGACGGTTTTGGGTTTGCTCCCGAGTGCGGTGTGTCGTCTTGGTTATGTTGCACAGAGCTGACACGGTGTGCAGAGCAACATAAAGCGGGATATGCACAGGCCGGGGTTGGGTTTTGCTTGTGTGGGATGGGTCAATGGGGGGGATCAAGTCTGGTTAACGAGACCTGATTAGGGTGAGTGTCAATCAGACAGGGACCGCTTTCAACGGGGGGTGGGGGTGGGGGGGAGTTCTGTCTTTTCTGGAAGTCTTTTTAGAGGTTTTACCCACTGGCTCCTCCACAGGTCAACCCAGTTCATCGCCTTTTATCACGAGTGATGGGCGGAGAGGGAAAAACAAAAATCCAACACCTTTTTGCGTGAGCAGTGGGCCTTTTTCATGTCCCACGGTTAGTAGGCTGACCAAGTGCCTCCTGAAGCTCTGCTTCTAATAAGATCAACAAGAGTGGGCATCTCGTCCTCTGGTCTTCCAATATTTCCTGCTTCACCGGCAATTGATCCTTCTGAGAGGAGATCCGACAGCAGCCGAAAAGATAAACTAAAAAGGACAAAAGGTGCAACTGGTAGATTTGATCTCCGGTTTTTTTTCAGGATGTTCAAGTATGTCAAAATCTGGCCATGGCCACGGTATACCTGCCTGCAGGTAAACACAGGAGCTGGTGTAGAAGCTGTAGCGCCAAGGCTCCTGCTGTTCTCCTTTCATTTCCACCCTTTGGTGTTTTCCTCGGTAACGAGCTTGGCGAACACCTCACCAGGCCATGCAGGGCGCTGGAAAGGCTCTGCAGATGGATGTGCATGTGACGGTCTCTCAATGGAGATGTCAGAGAGAGAGCCGTATACACCCAGCCGCCGTGTTATCATTTCTTACAGCATAATGGACTGAAGGTCCCAGCTCATACGAGCGGAGGTTAACCGGTATGGAGAGGAGATGATGTGTAGTCGGCCAAGGTCACATACCGGCGTGTGGGAATTCACATTTACGAGAGAGAGAGAGAGAGAGAGAGAGAGAGAGAGAGAGAGAGAGAGAGAGAGAGAGAGAGAGGGAGAGAAATGGGGATGGCGAGTAAACAAGTAGAAGTACTTGAATTTCTCTGAAGTAAATTCGTCTCGTGCAGGCATCAACAAGATAGATGGAATGAAAGTTGAGAGAAGTGGAAGATCAAGAAAAATTCAAAAAGGACAAGGAAAATATCGAAGAAGTGAGAGATTTAGAGATGGACAGAGAGAGAGAGAGAGAGAGAGAGAGAGAGAGAGAGAGAGAGTAAAAAGATGACTTGTATTTCTCAGTTTCCACAGAACCAGTCATATTTCTGCTGCACAAGCTAGTTTCCACCAATTACATTCATGTCAGTGTACGTCCTGGATTCAAAATGCAACAACAGCCTCGAGGGGCCTTCAGTCTCCCGGTACACTCGGCATCTCTGCCCGCTCCCGTCTCCCCCCCCCCTCTCTCTTTGTCTCTGTCTTGCTCTGTCTCCGCTTTTGTTGCTCTTGCTCTCTTCCTCGCTCTCCTCGCTCTCTCTTTCTCTGTCTGACTCTCTCTTTCTTACTCTTACACACTTGCACGCACACACACAAACACTCATCATGTATCCATCCATCCATCCATCCATCCGTCCAGCCACCGCCACCAACACCCACCACCAATACACACATACCCGCCTTCATTTAGCATCCGCATTTAGCACACGCACTAATGCACACACACACGCTCGCATGCTCAGATAAGAGTACACATGGATACACCTCCTCTGTCGCTCCCCTCAACTCACTTCTGACTCCCATTTCACTTCCTGTCTTTTTCCTCAGGCTGTCCATCCATCCATCCGCCCACCCCCCCTGTCTCTCCGGGTGTGCGTACGCGTCTGCGTGTGCCCTCCTCTCCTCTCCTCTCCTCTCAGATGATAGTAATAACGCCGCTGAATGCAGGAGATGGAGATGAGCGATGGCGCGATTGATGAACATGCCTGTGACAGCCTGGCAGCAGCGAGGCAGACGCGGGCCCTCCATTATGACTGATAACAATAACGGCAACAGTGGGACCCCTAATTGAATGAAAAAGGGCCCCGGCAGCCGGCCCGTCGACCTGAAGGAGGGTTACGGAGATGGGAAAAGAATTGGTTGGAGGGGGAGAGTGACAAGAGGGAAGTATAGAGAGAGAGAAAAAAGAGACGGGTGACAGAGAGAGGATGCAGCTAAAAGACAGGTAAAGAAAGATAGGAAGGGAAATATTAGCAGGGATGAGACGTGCTCCCTAAAGGGCCGTGCTGGAGTTTGGGCAGGTTCATGTAGTCTGTGCTTTTCTGGCGACCGTTTTCCAAATCATACTGCAGTTTTTTAGATTTTATATTTTTATATTTTATGTCAGTACAATATACAATATATACACATATGACAGTCCGCTTGCACAGACTTGAAGCTTGCTGGATATAGGTAATTTGCTGGATATAGGTAATTTGCTGGGTATAGGTAATTTGCTGGCTATAGGTAATTTGCTGGGTATAGGTAATTTGCTGGATATAGGTAATTTGCTGGCTATAGGTAATTTGCTGGGTATAGGTAATTTGCTGGATATAGGTAATTTGCTGGCTATAGGTAATTTGCTGGCTAAAGGTAATTTGCTGGGTATAGGTAATTTGCTGGCTATAGGTAATTTGCTGGGTATAGGTGATTTGCTGGATATAGGTAATTTGCTGGCTATAGGTAATTTGCTGGGTATAGGTAATCCATTGCAATGGATTTTATCTTGTTATTTGTCAAAGTTGCATCATTTATTTTCAGAGTTTCTGTGCGTCGCTTTGTGGGATGGATACAGCTGAAAGCGTGGATTGATTTGAGAAGTTTGTCTGGTGTGTCACGACACATTTGATGACACGCAAAACAGATTGTATGTCTCCACAAGAGTGTTTGCTTTTGCATCATTTTGGGGAATATTTTATTGGGAAACATATTCAACAACCACTCTCATGCAAAAGAATCATGCCAAAGCATGTTTTTCCACACTAAGTGTTGTCGTATAACCAACAGGACACCGTGGATGTGGAAGTGGGAAGTGATTCCGGGGACACGACACTGTTTAGGGGTGATGTTATTGAACAGTTTTGTAGTATCCCTTCTCGGCGTTGCACTTTTTAGACGGTCCCTGCAGACTCGTCTCACAGCCGGCTGTCCCTGCAGACCAGTGTTATTTGTCCAGCTTGGAGGAGGCTCGTTTTGGTTAGAATTAGATTGTAGAGGGCGTCCGGGTGGCGAGGCGGTCTATCCATTTGCCTACCAGCACGGGGATCGCTGGTTCGAATTTCCGTGTTACCTCCGGCTTGGTCGGGCGTCCTTACAAACATAATTGGCCACGTCTGCAGGTAGGAAGCCGGATGTGGGTATGTGTCCTGATTGCTGCACTAGCGCCACCTCTGGTCGGTTGGAGCGCCTGTTCGGGGGGGGAATGGGGGAGAATAGCGTGATCCTCCCACGTGCTACATCCTGCTGGCGAAACTCCTCAGTGTCAGGTGAAAAGAATCGGCTGGTGACTCCACATGTATCGGGAGGAGGCATGTGGTAGTCTGCAGCCCTCCCTGGATCAGCAGAGGGGGTGGAGCAGAGACCGGGACGGCTCGGAAGAGGGGGGTAATTGGTAAAGTTCAAGTGGAAGAAAAAAAAGGGGGGGGGATTAGATTGTAGTTGCTTGTTGTCTACCTCACTACAGTAGGAAAGAGGCATCGTTTTAATGCGACCACACTGAGTAAAACGAGCTTATGAAATAGACAAAAATATGATGCGACCATTCTGGGGGTCCGTATGAGAGAGAGAGAGAGAGAGAGAGAGAGAGAGAGAGAGCGTGCATTTGCAGAAGAAATAAAGCGAATTAGAGAGATGGGGAAAGAGAAATACAGGGTTTCAGAGAGAGAGAGAGGGACGGGGGGGGGGGGGGACAGGTGAAAGAGGAGGCGTCTCTGGGGTGGAGCGTGCCCAGAAGGGAGGGAGAGCTGCGGACAATTAGAACATTTTTATTGAGCAGGGAGGTGAATAAATAATTGACAAGGTTCTGTTGGAGTGTGGCGAGGAGGAGAAATGAGGGTTATAAAGAGAGGAGGGCTCAGAGGGAGGATGGGAGGAAACTGAAGGAATGCTTTTTTCTTTTCTTTTTTTTGCTCCTCAGTTCGGGGGGGGGGTTCAGTGGGAGCGGGTAAATCTAACGAGACAGCGTGCACACTTCCTTATGACGGGGGTCTTTGTTACCGGCTGAAATACGATTAAAAACCCCGCTTTACAAACTCTGACTGAGACCACGGAGAAAAGGGGGATTCTACCAGTCCGTCCGTGCGTGTGTGTGTGTGTGTGTGTGTGTGTGTGTGTGTGTGTGTGTGTGTAGGGCTGGGCTATAACTTACAACGCAGCGACACATGTCTAGGATCACAGCGGCGACATCATCTTTCTCGTCAATACCGCTCATGTTTTTTTAGAAGCTTTTTTCCCCTGTAAGTGCTGAGAGGAGGGGGGTGGGAGGGTGGGTAGTGGTGGAGAAATCAATTGTCACATCCGTGCCTTGTTTTCATGACAGCATGGAAGAAGGAATGCATTAATCAGAGACAAATCAAACTGCCGGGGGGGGGGGGACACGAGACAGCAGGAGGGAAGGGAAGTAGGAAGGAGAGTAGGAAGGATGGAGGCAACAGGTGGGAAACAGACTGTAGGGAGGTGAAGCGAGCCCGCATTAGTCATGGTTCCATCCAAACTTCATCTTTCAGGGTAGTGTATTGATTTCCAAAAACGCTGATTTGATTGATTGATTGATTCTTAAGATGATACGCACCAAGATGTGGCAGTGGCGCTACTTCATCGTGTAGTTTCCATCTCTGACCACTAGGCGAGAGACGCGGCATCCATACGTAACAGGGCTGCACAGAACCCCGGTGTCCTGGCAAAATTCCCAACCTGGCTCTCTCCATCTGGCCACCTAATCATCCCCCTGTTTAATTGGCTCAATGATTTCCTCCACCTCGAGCTGATGTGTGCTGAGCGGTCTGGCGCCGTGCATCACCCAGGTGGGTGCTGCACACTGCCGGTGGTTGGGGTGAGTTCCCCCCCCCCTTCACTGTGAAGTGCTTTGGGTGTCGAGATAAAGCGCTATAGAAATGTAATCCATTGTCATATCATTGGGCGTAGCGGTGACTCCGATTACTCTGGTTTCACACAAATTGACGTGTTTTCTTTGTGAAATCGAGATGGAAGTTTGACAAAACCTGGGCAACGTATCGCCGCCTTGGTAATATCCTAATGTATTGTAATTTACTGAATCATCACACTTGTATTGTGATACGAACCGCGCCGCCAAATTCTTCTGAGGACACAGCTCCATTAAGTTCTGTCCACTTTTCTTTTTCTGTTCAGCAAATGCGTTTCTGTTGCAGCTTGTTGCATTTCCGCCTCTAGCAAGCGGATGTGCACATCCTTCATAGGGAGGAACGCTGGTTTGAACGGGGAGTCAAACAGGCCATCTGTGTGAAGAGGGAACAGCCATCCCTGAACCGAGGGGGGTGTGGGGTGGGGCTAAGAGTACATCTGTCGCCATCTTACAATGCTATGATTGCAACTATTCCCCAATCCTCTGTGAACAGTACACATGGCCATCGTAACTCTAGTTAAAGAGAGACTGATATGCGCTTTCTGAGCACATTTGTTAACATCGGGCGTTTGAATCCTAACCGAAAATAGGCGTGGTTTTATGACTTCAAAGCTATTGGCTACGCGTGATTTTTTTTCGTACCTGTTTTCCGGGAACCTGCCTCTGACTGGCCAGTACTCGTTGCCTCCGTTGATTAGGTTGGTTAAGGTGGGGTTAGGGATAGGGTTAGCCAATCAGAGATAGAGTAGGGGCGGGTCTACCCGGAATCCAGGTGTGACAGAGGCGCGTTCTTGTGGAAAACGGGTACGGAAAAAAATCACGCATTGGCTACTGTCTTCCCGGGTCCATGTCAAACCTCACCGCGCTACCGCTCACACCGCCCATGCCCGCCGACATGATAACTGACCGATAAACGTCGATCAGTATCACAATTCGGTGAGTATTTTGACTTCATAACTCAAAATCTGTTACAAACAACAACAACATGCAGGTACGTGGATAGAAAGTTTTTATTTTAGGGTTTTAAACGAGCGGTAGCGCGGTGACGTTTGACATGGCTCTGGTTATCCACAGCTCTCATACGTAGTCTAAGAGGGCTGTATAACCCTGTATGCAAATTGGCTGGTGTCTACGTAGCCACCGGCACAGTTTGTCATTGGACACCATCTACAGCCAATCACAGGTCTCTCTCGAGTGGCCGCAGATGCGCTGTTTCGGCCAATGAATTTCTCCGTGGTCGCGTTGCAACTCGGAACATGGACTGTCAATAGGAATGTTAAGATTTTAATGTCAGAGTCACTTTAATGGTTACAGTGATTTGCACATGAAACTGGTCGTAATGCCACTTTGTTGTTTATAAGGGTGGGGATACCTGCAGCCAGTTGAGACTGAAGAAGTCACTTAGATGATTGATGAGACGTTTCTCTCCCAATAAACCTTGTCTCCAGATGTACTGATTCAACTTTCTGTGATCGAGCATGCGTAAAAACCTTTCCGCCAGTTTCGGGCATTCTGCTCCGTCTTCATTCGAAACGCCCAGTTGTGCTTAAAACAACAAACACCTGGATGGAAACACGGTTATTGTGGCTCTTGGGGAGAGTCGAACCAATCTGTTGCCACAACAGAAGGAAGTGAGGGTACCTAAAAAAAAACCCTGACGGGGGATGAATATTGATGAAAGGGTGATAATGTGTGGAGCCGGAGCTGGGTGGAGAGGTGAAGGCTGCAGGGCAGACAGGTACCGAGTCCTACTTTGGGTGGCATCTGTGACGGGCTAATGATGTGTGTGTGCGTGTGTGTGTGTGTGTGTTCCCCGGTGGCAACAACAGCAGCTGCTCTCGGTTTTCCATTGCTGGCTTTACACTGGAATGGCTGGGAGACGCCGTGATGCGTCTCACCCGAGTTCCACCAGGAGAACACTTTCATAGCCGTGCGCCTTTGCTCGGGCGCCATCTTGTAAAGGTAAGAAAAATAAGGGCTTGTCACCAGGAAGACATAAAAATAGAAATTGTTTTGATAGAGGAGACAAAAAAAAGAAAAGAAAAGAAAAGTTAACACAGCGGAAGTCAGGGGTGTATTTATCGACGTATTGAAATTAAAAGCGTTCCGTCTTCCCTGTTGTTGTCGGCTGGTATGATGGATCTTGGGTAATGGAGTTTTGATGGATTAGCTCTGTCTGCCGTGCGCCGGGGGGCTCTCATTGGAGGGCTGCCGCGGCCATCCAGGCCGTATTACTGATATCCGGCCATCACCAATTATGTTTGGTCTTCCCGCCCTGCGTATGTGTTAAATTTGCCCGCCAAATTGTTTAGGTGTGTAATATTGAATATCCCATAACTTCTTTATAAAGTGCTATAAAGCGACTGCAAGCCCGCAGAGACCAACCCACAGAGGAGCGCCTTAAATCCACTCTCCCGCTATGATCTCGAAAAATCCAAACGCTCCCTTTTGGCCCCTCTTCTTTAAAGACTTGCAATTAAGCGAGGTAAAATGATAATGTTTTCCTCTTTAGCATCCCTCTGGTAAACATTGCCGTTAGGATCAATTAACCAAAGGCTAATGAGCAAAGTGGGAATCTGCCTCAATATTGCGCCATTGTTCATTGGCAATTTTTAATTAATGGGGTTTTGAAGTAAAAATTGCAAAAGTTTTTTAATTGTTTCTCTGTCTTATTGGGTGGGGGGAGTGGGGGGGGGCTGAGATCAGAGCATTAATTATAAAAGTCGGGGCTTTAAAGTGGAGGATTTAGACTTTTAATTAAAGGGGAATTTGATGCGACCAATAGACTGAGTTCAGTGGCCACGCAATCCTCCTCTGTTATTCTTTCTGTGCCCTCTTTATCGGTCCGCCTCTCCTTCTGTTTTGCCATCCTCCATCTCCTGCCCTGTCTTATTGACTCTTTGCCCCTCTTAATGCCCTGTCTCTCTGCGGTGTTGACGTCTCTCCCTCTTCATCAGTATCAGAAGCCGGATTAGCGACTCTCTCAGAGCTCTCTGCTGAAACGAGGAAGATGAGGCATGGGTGGGCATAGGAGTGTGTGTGTGTGTGTGTGTGTGTGTGTGTGTGTGTGTGTGTGTGTGTGTGTGTGTGTGTGTGTGTGTGTGTGTGTGGTGGTGGTGGGGGGGGGTCATCTCAGTCATTCCAACAGATCTCCCAGACCGAATTAGTGAGCCGACGACACACCAGACTCTTTTTCAGAGACGTTAACGCCAAGTGTCTCTCTCCATTTCCATCTTCCTTTCCTCCTCATTCTTTCCTCACCATCTGTCCTGTTGCTCAACGGGGGTCTTCCTCTGCCCCCTCCCCCCATTCGTTCATCCCTCGATCCCGCCCTCAGTAGCGTGTAAGATTGTTTTCATACCAACGATAAATTGGGCTGAAGTGATTAGCGCGGTGTGAAACGTGATTACATTGCTTTGCTGATTCGTTGAGCAGATGCCCTTTAGTGGCGAGACTTTGGTCGGTAACAGTGTTAAAACCCAGCCTCTCTCACAGCTGGGGAGCTCACCAGAGGAATGCAGGTTAATTGCCTTGATAGTGGATATAGCTGCACCACACCGCTGGGAATGCAACCTGCAGTCCATTTGTTATTGCAGTATAGCCGTCAGCATTTGCAAACACGCACACGCGTACGCACACGTACCCATTCCTGTACACGTGCATGAATGTACTCTCTTACACACACACACACACACACACACACACACACACACACACACACACACACGAAAGGTGGCAGCTTGGCTTGTTTGCCAAGCAGAGCTCCACAGAACCAAGACGGGGCTGAAATGGTGCCTGGTGGGCGTTAGCCGTGATTCAGGGTGTGTTTTTTTTGTTGTTGTGTATTTTGAGGTGTGATGCCGCCGGTGTTGACTCGGGAGCACATGGTGATGCCAGCCTTTTTAAAATTCGAATGCTGGGTCATTACAGTATTTGTCAGTCATCAGGATAAACGGGCCGGGGGTTTAACTCCTATCAGCGGTGACCAGGGTGTATGACGGAGCGCTGCTGTATTGCACTTAGCCACATCAGCAGGGATGGAGGACGATGAAGAAATATAAAAGAGAGAAATATAAGAGAAAGAGATATAAAAGAGAGAAATGGCCAAATCCCTCCCCCCAACCCCCGTTTGTGTTGCTGCCCCCCCCTCCTCCCTGCAGGCAATGCCGTGATTGCACCAATCACTGTTATTAGCATTGCCAGGGATGAATATGATTTCTCTCACTCTGTCCCTTGCATGGTAATTACTTGTAGCCCAATGCATGATCTTAAATCTGAAATGCAGGGTTCCTCTACGCTAACAATTAGTTATTTCTTCCATCTCGACCATGGAGTCAGGTTGCATAGTACCAAATGGTTGGAGCCACCCTCCATATACAGTTGTTGAAGGTTTTGACTGGGTAGGATAAACACTGGTGCAGCAGCAAATATGTTCCTACTCAAACAGGAGAAAGGGCTGAAACGTGAAGATGTTGTGATGCCAAAGCCTCTCTAGGGATGCCAGTTCACTTGGGCGTAGGGTAGTTATGACGGGCCCCAGTGCACACTATTATGATGGGCCCTAGTGCACACTAGTTACAAGCTATGAAGCATGCACACACACACACACACACACACACACATACACACACCATTAGGTGTGTGTATGTTTGAGCAATAACGTGTTGGATTTTACAGTGGGGTGAGTACTCAGGTTATTGTATTGGGAAGTAGAGAGGTCAAACAGAAAGCTATCAGCACCATGCACAGCGCTCTGACACGCGGTAACAAACAGACGCTCCATCAAATCAACAAGTCATCTAATCAGCCAGCTGGAAGGTTTACATAATCATATCTGTTATTGGGGAGGTCTGCAGGTAAAACACACACCAGCAGGTGAGTTGTTAGGTAACTAGCCCACTGTAAAGCTGTATAGCTGACTGGAGCTAACGTTAAGTTCATGTTTGACATGGCCAAAGGGTTGCTGCAGTCAGTTGAACCAGCTGCTCGATGATGTCTGTTTCACAGAGCGGAGACTCGTTCATCAGCTCTTCTCCCTGACTGACATGTCGGGAGAAGTCGTCGTTGCTGGTGATGTAAACTTTCAAAGAAGCAACAATCAAAACATGCACTGATGTGTCATTACTGCCTTTCACAATCCTCTGCTGCACACCTGTCGTGTTGCGCTGTAAATCATTTGTACAGTATTTCGAGTCCAGTAATGAAGTACTCTGCTCAAGGTTGGTTTCCTAATCATGCAATAAATGGCGGAGGGAAAATGGATCGTTAATCAGATTGTGTGTGTGTGTTTGTGTGTGCGCGCGCGTGTGTGTGAGTGAGAGAGAGAGAGACAACATCAGCGCGTGAGAGTAGAGGAGCTGTCCATGTCACGGTGGTGCTGAAATGGCCACTGATTTTAAAAGTAGAACGAGTAGGATTTTACTAGAAATCAACGTATAAAATAATCCCTCTCAATCATCATTTATGACCCACTAGACGTGTGTGGCGGTGTCTCTACCTGCAGAGAGACCCTGTCCTCTGCCTGTGTTTTATTGTTCTTATTTCGTTGTGTATGGGACGTTTCTGGGCGTTAACCTTGGGGCAGCGGGACTCTATTAAAACATAGCGACCAGGTGCCAGATCGAGATCGTAAGCACGCATCCAAAAGGAAGCTACAACAATGGCGGACACAGCGCCGGAAAGACGCGGATATAGCGAGGCGAAACGCCGAGCGGACTAAGCTCGTTCACCTAACGAGAGTGAATCTGGGGTTGGCTTCAACACGCTGGCCAGCACTGGAGGAGAGGACGGGGATGAAGAGCGACGCGGGGTTGGCCTGTACACTCGGATGTGTTCTGGCTACTGCGGTCAGGGGGCGTGTCCTCCCCGGTGACGTAGAGTCAGGGGGAGGGGCCAACTTTGAATGTTGCGTTTACAAACCACAACCAACAACTCCTGCTCGTCCTACTTTAACAGAAGGCATTTTTGAACCTCACGAGTGCAGTCCTGTTTGATACAAAGGCAAGAGATGGTAGTAAAATGAAGCCTGTAGCACACGATGAGACAGAAGACAGCTACAATATTTAACAGAAAGCAACACCATGTCCCGAAAACTGGCCAGCTGCAGCCAGTCTGCATAAGCCCCATCAAATGATAATTTCACTGCACAACAAACAGCCTCATTTCTGCCATATATCCCACATCTGCTTACTACTACTACTACTTTCGGCTGCTCCCGTTAGAGGTCCTCACAGTGGATCATCCGTTTCCATCTCTTCCTGTCCTCTGCATCTTCCTCTGTCACACCAGCCACCTGCATGTCCTCCCTCACCACATCCATAAACCTCCTCTTTGGCCTTCCTCTTTTCCTCTTCCCTGGCAGCTCCATATTCAGCATCCTTCTCCCAATATACCCAGCATCTCTCCTCCACACATATCCAAACCACCTCAATCTTGCCTCTCTTGCTTTGTCTCCAAACCGTCCAACCTGAGCTGTCCCTCTAATATAATCATTCCTAATCCTGTCGTTCTTCGTCACTCCCAATGAAAATCTTAACATCTTCAACTCTGCCACCTCCAGCTCCTCCTCCTGTCTTTTCATCAGAGCCACTGTCTCCAAACCATATAACATTGCTGGTCCCACAACCGTCTTGTAAACCTTCCCTTTAACTCTTGCTGGTATGCTTCTGTCACAAATCACTCCTGACACTCTTCTCCACCCACTCCACCCTGCTTGCACTCTCTTCTGCACTCCCCGTTACTTTGAACAGTTGATCCCAAGTATTTAAACTCAGACACCCTCGTCACCTCTACTCCTTGCATCCTCACCATTCCACTGTCCTCCCTCTCATTCACGCATATATCACGTATTCTGTCTTGCTACTACCGACTTTCATTCCTCTTCTCTCCAGTGCATACCTCCACCTCTCCAGGCTCTCCTCAACCTGCACCCTACTCTTGCTACAGATCACAATGTCATCCGCAAACATCATAGTCCATGGAGACTCCTGCCTGATCTCGTCCATCAACCTGTCCATCACCATTGCAAACAAGAAAGGGCTCAGAGCCGATCCTTGATGTAATCCCACCTCTACCTTGAACCCATCTGTCATTCCAACTGCACACCTCACCACTGCCACACTTCTCTCATACATATCCTGTACCACTCCTACATACTTCTCTGCAACTCCTGACTTCCTCATACAATACCACACCTCCTCTCTCGGCACCCTGTCATATGCTTTCTCTAAATCTACAAAGACACAATGTAACTTCTGTCCTTCTCGATACTTCATCAGCATTCTCAAAGCAAACCGTATAGCCGACATATCTAATCTAATTTAGGGCTCTTTGCTACCTTCTCCCCCTGTTCTTTCCTCTCTTTTCTTTTCTTACTGCCACTTTTATGTTTGAAAGGCATGACTGCTCGCTCGGCTTGCAGATATGCTCAGCTTGTCAGTCGTAACATTCAGATTTTGCACCTAACTAACTATATCATATCATCTCATCACGTGCTCAAATAGAGACGTGACATTGAACAACAACATACATATTACCCAGCATTCATCACTGCATATCTGTATATGACAAAAATACCAGAGAAAATAAGAAATTATTCATTTAATAGTTTTTTTGTAGTTTTTATAGTTTATGTAGAATAAGCATATAATTTTGACGGTGATGGGTTTGCCTTTTTGAGCAACGATATTGCAAATGGCACCGTCTTTTAATTTAACCTGAGTCCTTCTTTGAACACAGGCGTATTTCCAAGGTGGCACTCTGATTCACTCACTTGCCCTCCGCCCAACACATTGTTGGAGGTCCCACTCTTTCTATGGGCCCCCAACCCCACCCCACGGGCCCCAGTGCAACCACACTGCCTGCACTGTCTATATTTACGCCATCTTGTAAATGCTCCTGGGCCGCAGGTTCTGGACCAACAAGTCTAGACCTGTCTTTTCAATGGGGACCTGTCTATCGCAAGTTCTAAGAAACATATGATCATTTGCATTTCATGTTTAGGAACTCTGACAAATTGTAAACAACACGGAGGATGGTGTTTTCATTGAAAAACTTTTTTTTTCCTACTTCACAGATGTACGCATGTACTATCCATTACCCCAGGAATCGTTGAAATTTGGGTATGATCTATCATTTATAAAAGTCCTGCGGCTGTGTGAATCTGAACATGCAATCGGTGAATTTTCTATATGATGTGCAGAAAAAAAGGTGCTTTGATTTGCCAGATTTGTTGATAGTTTGACTGTGCGGGTTCTTTATGGTTATCAGTGCCACCATATCGCATATATAGAATAGGACATTTCAAGTGCCCCATTCTATGTATATATATATATGTGCTGTGTCTCCACAATATATGCATTTTATAATTATAAATGCTGTTCCCATTTAGTTTGATATAGTTTGTAATACATTAGCTTGCCTGTGTCCCAGGATCCATTTTTACAAGGGTGGGAACTGTTTACTGCTGAGCTGACGTCACACCGGCCACAATGGCTGCTACACCTTGTTTGTAGTCCTCACTGTCAGAGGAAGAGACAGATTGCAGAAGTACTACAGATTTAATGGTAGCAACCTCTTGAACTACTTAGCTGATACTGAATTAGTAGAGCCACTCCTGATTCAGGCGATGGCGTGACCCGGCTTTCATCTTCACCCTGATCAGCCGCCATTGGCACAGCTTCACCTGATTCTCGGGCCTCGTCTCCTCTTCTTCATCCCTCTCTCCTTTTCTAATCTAGTTTTCTCTCTTTCATAGCCCCCAGAGAAATGGCAGGGAATGGTGGAAAGAGGGAGAGAAAGGGGGATCCCTCCCTCATCCCTCTGTCTATTAAACTTTGCTGCCCATCGTCACATGTGGGCTCTCCTTATCTGTTTATCCCCCTTTTTCAGATTTTTTTTTGTATGCCGTTGTCCCTAATGTTCTGTGTTAATGCCTTTTCTCGTTTTTATCCTACAGTCCTCTTGTGTCTGTCTCTCTCATGTCTCCCACAGCTTCGCTCAAGGTTTTGGTTCAATTGGAAATGAGAAATTCTTTTATTGGCATGTGCATTGCATGCACTAGGAATTTAGCATGGTGTTGTTTGTACAGAGTGTATGATAAGAAAAAAAAGTAAAATCAGTATGTGAAAGAATATATATACAAAAGCACACACTCACCGATCAGCCAAAACATTAAAACCATCTGAGGCCACTGCCATCAGGGAATACCGTTGCCATGAAGGGGTGTACTTGGTCTGCAACGATGTTTAGGTGGGTGGTACGTGTCAAAGTGACAGCCACATGAGTGCCAGGACCCAATGTTTCCCAGCAGAACATTGCCCAGAGCATCACACTGCCCCCGCCAGCTTGTCGTCTTCCCATAATGCATCCTGGTGCCATATCTTCACCAGGTATATGACGCACATGCACTTGGCTGTCCACATGCTGTAAAAGAAAACATGATCCATCAGACCAGGCCACCTTCTTCCATTGCTCCATGGTCCAGTTGTGATGCTCACGTGCCCTTTGTAGGTGGCTTTGTAGACCGGTCAGGCGCTCTGATCAGTCTACGGTTACGCAGTCCCATACGCAGCAAGCTGCAATGGGACTGTGTGTTCTGACACCTGTCTATCATAGCCAGCATGAACTTTTTCAGCTATTTGAGCTTCAAAAACTCTTCTGTGGGATCGGACCAGATGGGCTAGCCTTCGTTCCCCATGCAAATCAATGAGCCTTGGGCACCCATGACCCTGTCACTGGCTGTCCTTTGGACCACTTTTGGTAGGTACTGACCACTGTATACCGAGAACACCCCACAAGATTTGCCATTTTGGAGATGCTCTGTCCCAGTCATCTAGCTATCACAATTTTGCCTTTATCAAAGTCACTCAGATCCTTACTCTTGACCATTTTTCCTGCTTCCAACACATCAACTTCAAGAGCTGACTGTTAATTTGCTGCCTAATATATCCCACCACTTGACAGATGCCATTGTAATGAGGTAATCAATGTTATTCACTTACTTGTCAGTGGATTACCACTGCCACCACCAGGTCCCTGGTGGTGGCAGCAGTGTACCAGATGGTGATGGAGGAAGTTAGAATGGAGTCAGTGATGGAAGTGTAGAAATTCGCCATCATTGTCTGTGGCAGGTTGAATTTCTTCAGCTGCCTCATTAAGTACATCCTCTGCTGTAAAGCCCCTTGAGGTTTATTTGTAATATGTGATATTGGGCTATACAAATAAAATTGACTTGACTTGCTGTGCTTTACTGATGAGGGAGCTGATGTTTAGCTCCCACTTGAGGTCCTGAGCGATGGTGTTGCCAAGGAAACGGAATGATTCCACAGTGGTAATTGGGGAGTCACATAGGGTGAAGGGTATGGGGGGGGTCACAGGGTTGGGCTTTTCCTGAAGTCCACCACCATCTCCACTGTCTTCAGGGGGGTTACATCCAGGTTGTTCTCGCCGCACCAGGAAACCAGGTGGTCAAACTCCCATCTGTAAGCAGACTTGGCACCTTCAAATATGAGTCTGATGATGGACACCACAAATTTCAGGAGCTTGACAAATTGATGTCCGGACTGTGCCCTCAAGTTGCTAGTTGTAGTGTGGTATTTCATGTGGATCTTGCATATTCTGCAGATTACTATATCTCTATTTTTCCGTTTTTTGCCCGAAATCCAAATATTTTCCACACCTCGCGTCTCAAATGGTCAGGATTGGTGATCTCCGTTGTGTCCTCTCTTTCCGCCATTTCTGTGATAGTGACGTTAATGGTATTGCACGTTTTTAATGATATTGTGATTCAGACTCAAACTTTTGTTCATGACACGTCAAAAGCATTTCACATGGGTAGGCAGGTGAGAAGAGCGAGATTCTCTAACGTTAACCAACACCTTTATATATATTTTTAAAAAAAATTACACATGGCAATTCTAGCATTCGAATAGTATTAATATTTTTAATATTCAAAATATATTCGAATATAGAAATTCGTTCCAACAGCCCTAGTCTGGAGGTCCAGTCATTGGTGTAAAGTGAGAAGAGCAGGACAGGACGCAGCCTTGGGCAGCACCGGTACACCAGTGCTGATGATCTGAGGGTCCGAGACATGCTTCCCCATTTTCACGTGCTGACTGAGGTTGGTCAAGGAGTCAGTGATCCACTTGCAGGGAGAGTTTATCCTGGAGAGCAGGTCTGATTTTATTGAATGCGGAGCTGAAGCCCACAAACAGGACCCTGGCATAGGTGCCAGGAGAGTTGAGGTGAAGGAGGTTGGCGTGGAGAGCCATGTTGACTGTGTCGGCTGTTGGCTCTGTATGCGAACTGTAGTAGATCCTGGAGGGGGTGGGTGGGTGATGGACTTGAGGTGGGACAGCACAAGCTGTTCAAAAGTCTTCATCATCACTACAGAGGTCAGAGCGACAGATCTGTGGTCATTTAGTTCTGTGATTCTGCATCAGATGTTTTCTCAATAGGGTCAAGAATGATGATGTTCTTTAACAGGGGCCAATTAGGAAAAAATGGTGATAGACAAGAAAGGTAACTGATTGATACACTTTGGTTCGAGCCATATCTTGCATCATGTACATAATTGGTGCTAGGCATGACAGATCCTGCCCCGTGGAGTAGTTAAAGTAGTTTCAGTAATTGGGTACTATCATTACTTTCTTAAATCAAATTTTTACTTGGCATAACGCAATTATAGAAATGTGATCTCCGTTTTCGTCCCTTTGAAAAGCTGTTGAGCGAACATTACGCCATCATGCCTGCCTTCCCTTATGTGTATGTGATGCCAGAAATAGCTGCAGCCAAGGCGAATCATTTAGTTCCCATTCTAGTCAATCACCAGTTGTTTTTTCCCCCCCTAATTTGTCCTCACGAAGAAGCACATCATCATTCTCAGCTCTGTTGGGAGCACACTTGATGTACAATTGAAACCTTGAGCGAAACCGTGGGACACATGAAACGCGGAGGAATGAGAGGAAAGTAAGATAAAAGTGAGAAAAGGGACACATAAGGGATGGCAGTGTACAAAAAAGAAAGAAAAGAGATTGACTAAGAAGGGGGAAAACAGATAAGGAGAGCCGGCATGTGACGAGGGGTAGGAAAGTTTAAGCGATAGAGGGATGAAGGAGGGATCAATAAAGAATTGAGCTGAATGACACACTTTGGCTGTAGCTATTTCTGGCTTCACAGATGTGTAAGTCTCTTGTAAGAAATTATAACCCTTGGATGGAGGCAACATAGAATATGGAAGCATCAGAAATGTTCATTTTCACCTCAAATAGAGAAGCACAGATGTTAGTATTACAGTATATAGAGAATACAGTTCAAAATACCTTTTCTGAATAGATAAATTGTATTTGTGGATGGGGCGTTCAGGCAGCGTAGCAGTCTACTCCGTTGCCTACTAACACGGGGATCGTAGGTTCGAATCCCTGTGTTACCTCCGGATTGATTGGGCATCCCTACAGACACAATTGGCCGTGTCTGTGGGTGGGAAGCCAAATGTGGGTATGTGTCCTAGTCGCTGCACTAGCGCCTCCTCTGGTCAGTCGGGGCGCCTATTCAGGGGGGAGAGGGAACAGGGGGGAATAGCGTGATCCTCCCACGCGCTACGTGTCCCTGGTGAAACTCCTTACTGTCAGGTGAAAAGAAGCGGCTGGCGACTCCACATGTATCAGAGGAGGCATGTGGTAGTCTGCAGCCCTCCCTGGATCAGCAGAGGCGGTGGAGCAGTGACCGGGATGGCTCGGAAGAGTGGGGTAATTGGCCAGATACAATTTGGGAGAAAAAGGGTGTATTTATTGAACTAAAAATACGTGTAGTAAATAGTTGCTCAGTCTTACTTCATCTTACAGAAACCACACTGTCCCAAATCCCTTTTTTTTCCATTTGAAAAACAAAGTCACTTCAACAAAGGACTGTAATTGACACAGGGAAAAGCCACCTCCCAAATTCTTCTTTCTATGAGTTAAATGCTACCTTTTGATATCACACATATGAACTTTGAAGCAGTATTAAACTCACAGGGAAGCTATTGCTAACAAGATGCTAATTGTTGACAGTCTGGCAATGACTCGCCAATACTCATGTGAGTAAATTTCCGCTTTGAAATTAAAAAGTGGTATTGGCGTCCAGGTAGCGTAGCGGTCTGTTCCATTGCCTACCAATACAGGGATCACCGGTTCGAATCCCCGTGTTACCTCCGGATTGGTTGGGCGTCCCTACAGACACAATTGGCCGTGTCTGTGGATGGGAAGCCAAATGTGGGTATGTGTCCTGGTCGCTGCAGTAGCCCCTCCTCTGGTCAGTCGGGGTGCCTGTTCAGGGGGGAGGGAGGACTGGGGAGAATAGCGTGATCCTCCCATGTGCTACGTCCACCTGGCGAAACTCCTCACTGTTAGGTGAAAAGAAGCGGCTGGTGACTCCACATGTATCGGAGGAGGCATGTGGTAGTCTGCAGCCCTCCCCAGATTGGCAGAATGGGTAGAGCAGTGACTGGGATGGCTCGGAAGAGTGGGGTAATTGGCCATATACAATTTGGGGAGAAAAAGGGGAAAACTCCAGAAATTTTTTTTAATAAGTGCTACAATAAGACAGCGTTTGACTTGCAGAACAAAATAGGTGACTTAACCCTACGTGAAAAAAAAACATACTTGGGAAGGATTAGGTGTTTTTTTGTTGCAGGGGGCGGCACGGTGGCACAGCGGTTAGTGCGGTCGCCTCACAGCAAGAAGGTCCTGGGTTTGAGCCCCGGGGTAGTCCATCTTTGGTGGGTCATCCCAGGTCGTCCTCTGCGTGGAGTTTGCATGTTCTCCCTGTGTTTGTGTGGGTTTCCTCCCACAGTCCAAAGACATTTAGGTCAGGTGAATCAGCCATACTAAATTGTCCCTAGGTATGAATGTGTGTGTGTGTGTGTGGGCCCTGTGATGGCCTGGGTGTCTCCCCGCCTGCTGCCCAACGACTGCTGGGATAGGCTCCACCATTCCCGCAACCTTGGGAGCAGGATAAGCGGTTCAGCTAATGGATGAATGGATAGTTTTTTGCAAATGGAAAATATAATGAAGACTTTGGTGCGTGAACCATCTGGGTTTTTACGGCTAACCTTGTTCTACAAAGTGTTTAAGTGGCCGGTGCACTCTATGGTGTCTCTAGAAACAGTGTGTGATTTGAAAATAGTGCTGCTCAAAGTTGAGGATGTTCCTCAGTTAAGGGCGATGCTCTGATATTTGCAGAAAAAGCGCCCATCGCCCTTTAGTAACCCTAACCAGCCTGCTTTTCTTTTAAGATGATATTTGTTTTGGCCCCAGGGAGGAGTCTTATCAACGTGTTTCAGCCATTTTCTGTCTTGACATTGAGACATCGTATATGCTAACGTTACCTGTAATGATGGATTTCCGATAACGGAAAAATATTGTGGGATTTATATTAATTTTTCGCTTCCGTTTATTATTCTGCACTGGGAACTAGTGCAGTTGTACATGAATCCCATCAGACTTTGATTTGAATTGAAAATGCAGTATGCAACTGAAAAAGTGAGTCCACTGTCAACCCTGAAAATAAATGTCTTTTATTGATGAACTCTAAACAGGAAATATAGGCATGATGAGGATCAGGAAGCAAAATGCAAGGCGAGTCAGGATGAGCGGCATTTTGTATCTACTATGTATATTTTCCCACTGTAGCAAAACCATCCAAACCATTTTGCTAATTGAGAAAGGTAGTTTTTTTTTTTTTTTAGATACACAAATGGCTTCTCATTGGCACAGCTCGGATAAAAAAGGCAGCATATGTAGATTTTCAGATAGGAGCCTAATTATGCTGGTGGTGGTTTGTGTATTTTAGTTGCTCTGGTTCTCTTGAGCTCAGTCTGTGCTGTGAAGGGAAATATTCCACTGGGTTTTGAGAGTGAAAATAACATCAGGTGCACCGTGAACAAAATAAAAAAAGAAAGCCCCCCCCCCCTCACGGCCTGCCTACACTTAGCTGTAACACAATGTGCCTTGTGTTTGGCGGCACAAAAACATACCAGTAGTGATTATTAAGAAAGTCATTATTTACCACAAAGCGCTGTGTGATGATTTACTACACAAGGGGGGGGGGGGAATCCAGGGTTTCTACTACGACTGCCTTTGGTGTATGTAACTGGGGCTCAAAATCTTAAGGAATCCATTCTGGGTTTGGTACAGCAATCCTATTTTGGCACAGCGTTTTGCTGGTATGTATGTGCCTTGTAACGCTGGGCTGGTGTAGGTGGGGACCGCTAGCAGCGTGTGGCTAGTTAGCCAGAGCCCCAGGATAGCTACTTAGCTCAAAGAGTCGACGGACAACGAGATGGGGATTTCCACACGGCCATTTTGTTTCTGTAGTACATACTATATCGACCATACGGTGCCAGGTCTCCACGGCACTATGTTCACCGATCAGACGTAAACAGTACAGAGGCCACACGAAACCTAAACGGTACTCTTGAGTTGGCACAAGAAGAGCTAAATAACCATGCGTCCGTTCACTGCATGCGTGTCACTCAGCTAACTTAAAGAACACAAGGCACCGTCTGATGACACCCCCCCGTTTCGACTGTTAAAACCTGTCGGTGTGCAAGGGTCCCACAGAATCCAAGCAATACCAGGTTCAGCGTATCAGTGTTTGACATGTTGCGTTGAACACGCAGCCAAGGAAAACACATCCATGTTGCAGCTACGCTGCGCATAGCTACGGTGTCCCATTCTGGCGGCCTCGTACTCCTCCCCGTTTGACTGCACTGCAGCTGCAGCGTGAAGCAGCAGCAGGTGGTGTATGAAAAATAGCAACATGTCGGCGTGATCCGGTTGCCCGCCGTTTGCCAGTGTCAGAATGAAAAAAAAAGAGGTGAGGATCCAGAGCAGGGTGGGTCTGACGGCACTACACTGCAAAAAATGAAATCTTATCAGGTGAAAATATCTTGTATTTGGTACAACAAGTCCAATACTGAGTAGAATTATCTTGAATTATCTTATTCCGCTGGCAGATAATTTTGCTTATTTGAAGTTTTTTTTTCTTGATTTTGGTCAATTTAATCTTGTTTTAAGAAAATGTTAATCTTGTTTTCTTAAAACAAGATTAAATTGACCAAAATCAGGGGGAAAAAACTTGAAATAAGCAAAATTATCTGCCAGCGGAATAAGATAATTCTACTCAATATTGGACTTATTGTACCAAATACAACATATTTTTTCACTTGCTAAGATTTCATTTTTTACAGTGTAAAACACAGGGACTTCTCTCTGTGTGTGTGTGTGTGTGTGTGTGTGTGTGTGTGTGTGTGTGTGTGTGTGTGTGTGTGTGTGTGTGTGTGTGTGTGTGTGAAAGGGGTTCTGCAAGAAAGACCTCGAATACCAGGATTTTTTTTATGAAAGCCGGTTTGGTACGGTAGAGTTCCTCCTCAGCGTGACACTTGTTGCTCATCATTTTTAACGTTGCCGTCAGTTTAATATCCGTTGTATTGTTGTGACCTGGCTACTGTGTCCTTTATGTGTTCTGGATCGTTATCTTCGATCCCAGTTGTCTGAAGGCAGTGACTTTTCATCATGATGCAGAGACACAACACACACATACACACACAACAAAACCCTCCCCTTGAAATAACGAGCTGCAGCCAAAAGGTGGAAGACGTGCACCTTTCAACAAAACAGGTTTGAGTTGGATGCAGAAGGTCGGGGTGAACTTGACTTCACAGTGTGTCCGGGTGTTCAGGCCTCGTTGGTTCATTCGGGTCTGAAGATGGCGCGTGCACCCTTAGCGTTGTGATGACGAGTGTGGGCCAGCCAGATCAGCGAGCAGGCAAAGACACAGCACAAGGTTAATAGGCCGTGATGAAGGCCTGTGCCGAGGGTCCGTAAAGCATCTGTTGGAGATGAAAAGCGACGGATAACCAAAGAGAGAAAGGGGTGGAGGTGGGGGCGAAAGATGAGAAGAGGGAGAAATGGGAGGGGGGAAGAGAAATGACCTCTGCTGTTTGTTGTCGACATAAAGGAATGCACACAAAAAAAAAACGGTGAAGAAGAGGGGAAGAGAAGTAGGGGTCAAACTGCACATGAGTGAAGATGAAAGCCGTCGGCGAGGATGAGGAGAAAAAGAAAGAGAGAGACGGAATGACCGCTGGGGAGAGAGAGAGAGAGAGACAAGGCAACAAAAAAAAAAGGATGGGGATGTAGCAGAAAGGGAGGTGTGAGAGATTGATGAGAGAGAGTGAGAAACTAATTCTCACTTCACTCTGGGCTGGAAGATTAAGGAAGATTAGAGAGATAGAGTTGGGGGGAGAAAGAGAGAGAGGGAGAGAGAGATGGGGTGATAACTTCTACCACATGCCACAGAAAGATCTCTGAATGCCTAATACCCAGAGAGAGAGAATTAGATAGAGGGATATTTTGAAAGAGAGAGAGAGAGCGAGACCAGGAGGAAAAGATTATTATGAAAAAAAGAAAAAAAAATCAGAAAACCAAAGACTAATATGCAGAATGTACGCGCCGAGGGAGGAAACAGACAAAGAGCGAGTGACAAGTGGATGGATAGATAAGAACAGGGGCGAATCTGGCTCAGAGGGGTTCTAATGGTAGTGATCCGTGAGAGTCTAAATGTCTTTTATATTAGGGGCCATTTCTTCGACTGTGCAGAGATCCATGCCAAGGGAGCGCAGATTCAAAATCCAGGTCATCTATATACCTCTCCGGAGCTGGCTTTCTCAGAGACTTCCCGTTGGGATTCATTCTTTTGTGCTGTGCAGGTCTGTGAGTGTGACAGTACTTTTACTTTTTTACATTCTGTTCTTTTCCCTGGAAAAAAAACCCAAACTTATTTCCATTTTTTTTTTTTGCTGTTCCGTTCCCTGCCACTGACATCTATTTATTCACTCTCTGACTACTGGTGCAAAGTTCCAACAGGCACAGATATATAGGCTGACATGCGCACACACGCATGCACGAGCGCGCACATTATTCAGCCTCGGACGTAACTCGCGTGCACGTACGAGCACATTATGCAGTCATTGTCATACGTGTCATATGGACCAGGGTGCGACAAACATGAGCACGCATGCACACACACACACACGTGCACTCGCACAAACCGAGAAGTTTCCGTAGGAAATGTGAAGAGCCTTGGTGAGGCGGCGAGAGGAAGGGGGAGAAGCACGAGCGCTGCAGAAGCAGACTCAATCCGTCATGCAGGATTACAGCGTAAGCTTCTCCACGGCCATAGATGTGGTTTTTATGGGAGGAACACAGGGCTTTTATAAAAGGACCGGCCCCTGCCATCCCTGCTCCATATTAGAGACAAAAGCGAGGGATGGAAAGGGGATTCTCCCCCTGCGGTCTGCACTGTTTGACTGTCACTATCTCCGTTTCGACCAAACAGAGAGCCTTCCAGCATGCAGGCTAGAGGCCAGCCTTCATCCAGAGCCCCCTGCCCTTCAGACACTGGGGTGGGAGCCATACCCGTGCAGAGGAGGACGTGACCTTGATAGTGATGGGGTCTGGCAACTGTGTGTGTGTGTGTGTGTGTGTGTGTGTGTGTGTGTGTGTGTGTGTGTGTGTGTGTGTGTGTGTGTGTGTGTGTGTGTGTGTGTGTGTGTGTGTGTGTGTGTGTGTGTGTGTGTGTGTGTGTGTGTGTGTGCGTGTGTGTGTGTGCATATAACAATTCATCTGGCATCTGGCAAGCAAGTTAAAAATTTGTATGTTTTGCTCAGTGTTTTCAGGTCTACATTAGTGTATTTGTGTGCGACCCCATTCCCAGCCCAAATTGGTGTCATATGTTGGCACGTGGAGTATCGTGTCATCATATGATGTGCAGGGTATCCTTCCACATCTGTATAGAGAAGCTCTGGGTAGGGACATTTACCAACATATTTAACCTTTACCCACGGAGTACATATGCCTGAATGAGAGGGAGGACAGCGGAACGGTGAGGATGCCAGGAGTACAGGTGACGGAGGCATATGAGTTTAAATACTTGGGGGTCAACTGTCCAAAGTAACGGGGAGTGCAGAAGAGAGGTGAAGAAGAGCGTGCAGGCAGGGTGGAGTGGGTGGAGAGGAGTGTCAGGAGTGATTTGCGACAGAAGGGTACCAGCAAGAGTGAAAGGGAAGGTTTACAAGATGGTGGTGAGACCGGCTATGTTGTATGGTTTGGAGATGGTGATGAATAAAAAGTTGTCTCAGGAGCAACACTTTGTCAACAGGGTTTTAAGTGACGCTTGTGTGTTGGTTGTATGCAAGCGTGTCTGTGGATGTCTTGCAATACAATACGTCTCTGTGTTTTTTTCCTCCCGTGTTCACCGAGGCAGATGGAGGACTAGCCCGAGAAAGGGAAGACGACGCATGAGGAGGTGAATCATAATTAACAAGAGTAGGTCAAAACCTCGTATACGGCTGAACCGCGTACGGTCAGTGTTCGAAATTGTGGTCAGTTTGTTGCAGGGCTAGTCAGTGGTAGGGTCTATAGTGGGAATTCCTGGGTATTAGATGTTCATCTGCAGTGGTCCCAGTAATATTTGTTGTGTACTGAAGTAGCATGTCACATGACATGGTTAAGCTACATTGGAGTACAAAAAAAGGTTATAAATGCAGTCGCAAAAACAATACTTTCCACTTATATCTTGGGATGTTTGATTGAAAGAGGATTTAATTTAATTGTAATTATAACCATTCTAATTATCTGTTAACTCCGCCATCCTCTTTCACCTGTTTCTATCTGTGGATGTCTCTTGTATTTCTAAGACTCACTCCGTATTTAGAGACGAATTCACAAAAAAAGGATTGCGGCCGCTGATGGCACCATGAATTGTGCATCACTTGCAACGGCTATCTGCACCGCCTCAAGGTCCGGTTCACAAACGATATTGTGCGAACGATAATACAGCGCAAACACGCCCATAAAGTGTTGCAGCCGAGTGTAATTTGCCCCCGGGGCAAAGTACAAATGGTGGCTTTGCACTAAGAACACAGTAGGCAGGTTCAGTGTCATCCTTGATGTCATCAAGTATAGCGAGAATTGTTTAAACTGGCAACCTGTATCTGCCAATGGTGGCGATTCTAGAGTGTGTTGGGGCCTTAGGCCAAATTTCCCAGGGGGCCCCTCCAACCAGTGTTCATCACCATTCATCCATCCATCCATTATCTGAACCGCTTATCCTGCTCTCAGGGTCGCGGGGATGCTGGAGCCTATTCCAGCAGTCATTGGGCGGCAGGCGGGGAGACACCCTGGACAGGCTGCCAGGCCATCACAGGACCCCCCCCCCCACACACACACACACACACACATTCATACCTATTGACAATTTAGTATGGCCGATTCACCTGGCCTACATCTCTTTGGACTGTGGGAAGAAACTGGAGCCCCCGGAGGAAACCCACGCAGACACGGGGGGAACATGCAAACTCCACACAGAGGACGACCCGGGAAAATCCACCAAGGTTGGACTACCCCGGAGATCGAACCCAGGACCTTCTTGCTGTGAGGAGACCGCGCTAACCACTGCGCCACCGTGCCGCCGCGTTCATCACCATTATGTTATAAATAATCTGACACCAACGATGTGGTCAAACGTTTTGTAGTAGTGATGATACGGCTGCTTGAGGAGGGGGATGACGTGTCTTCTTCATGATGGGCAGGTGTTGCTGTCTCGGTGGAGGTGGACGTTGACGGAACTGATATGACAAAAAAAAACAGGGTATATATTGTCATAAAGAATCTTTAGAGGGCATGTGTTATCAATTAAAGTGAAATTTATTGAACTCAGTTATCAGTATCAGCACCCAGAAAGGGCACTTGATCTGCCTGTGTTGATGTCTTCCTTCTCATGATAAGCAGGAGGTCGGGGGGCCGTTATCTTGCTGGAAGTGGATGTTGACTGAACTGACATGACAAAAATAACAACAAGGTATATATTGTCATAAAGAAACCTTAGAGGGCATGGCAAATGTTATCAAAGTTTAATACTAAGCTTACAGTTTTCATTATCAGGATTCTGAGGGGGCGCTTTATCCTTCTCTGTGGCTGCTATCAGAAACTTAAATCATGATCCTGTGGAGAGATAGAAAAAAAGTGATCTAGTATATGATACTTATTATATTAACATGTTAATAAAATCAATTCAAAATGCTTTCACAATTCCTTCAGCTTTTAATGTTCTCCTTGGATATATAGCTTTCATAGCTTTTATAGCTTAACCATGGGATTAGAATGTGTTGTGTGTGCATGTTTGTGCCAGTGTTTGGGTTGTCCAATTGACCGGGTTGGTCGATTGGACACTAACGAGTCCAGTCGACCCACCCAGTTGGGATAACCGGCTGGGTCGATTGGACTCGTTAGCCTTGGTTGGCAGCCAATCTAGGAGAAGGACAACTCTGATTTCAAACCAAGGTAGATGAAGCTTGTTAGCCTGTCGGGCAGTTCATCTAGGAGAAGGCAAACTCTGATTTAAAACCTCAGCTGCCTTGCGGGTATACTCGTTTAGGGGAAAGGCTTTGGGAAGAAACCCTGAGGAAAAATCTGCATCCGTCTCCATTGGCTGTTGTCTCGCTAGTCTTGCCACTGGTAGTAGGGGGTCTCGGACGAGAGAGTGGGGTTGATGATGCACAACTCTTCCTCACTTTAATCATTGCACAAGTCATCAGTCATGCATCACGGGATGACTAGATGGTCCCCGTCGCTGCGACGGACGAATAACCATAACAAGCTTAGCTTGAACACAGCTCTCATCAGTTACAGAAAAAGTTATTGCCTAGCTGTCTCCAAATCACTCCATTACATCTTGTGCCTTCAGTAATGGCAATTACCAGTGTCCCATATGAAAGGTCTACTCTAGGAATGGCAGGGACATCGATAATTTCGGCAACATTGCCCGAGTTGAATGGTTGTGAAGTTTCAGTGCTGTACTAGCTTAGCCACTTTCTTTTAGCTTGCTAGCTAGCAAGTAAGTCGGCCAGCAGAACTGGACCTGCACTCCAGGCTGGAGTCTCCAGCTCCGCTAGCTAGGTTACTTAACAAAAAATGTGAAAGAATAAATGCCAATAGTCTAACGCTAGCTGCGGTTATTCAAGTGTCTCCCCCGTTAGTTAAGGTGAGACTAAATAGCAGCATTCCGCTATTTACTGTTATACTTAATCATCATTATCTGCTCCACTTACCACTGTTTTGCTTTCTTTAATTCTCATTTTCTTTTTTCACTTCTAGACAGATAACTCTTCTTAATTTTCCTTCATTGACTTTCAAACTTCGAGAATGTTACGGTCATTCAAGTTTGACGGTGTGACATTGGCCCCTTTTGGAGGCTTACTACTGAGATGTCATTGCAAATCGTCCATTGGGAGGGGGTTGCGGTCACTGCGATTGCCACATTTTTGAGACATTGCTGTGGAGTAAAGTGTGTCAGCCCTCGGGGGGCTCCCTAATGGCCTGGGCCCCAGGCGGTTGCCTGCCTTACCTGTTCACAAGCTACACGTCTGTCTGCGAATGATTTCGGTCTCAGTTGAGTCCAAAAGTGATATTCTTCTTCAAAATGCCCAGTCACGAGCATGCCTGGGATGACGATGCCTTCGCCTGGAAGTCTGGGCATGACACCCCTTATAAATGCGCCTCACTGACCACCAATTCTCCGAAGACGCTAATCATTTTCACTTGAACCGCATATGGCTATTGGTGGTGTTTGTGAACTGAAGTTTTTTTTTTTTATGAGGCTCATTTGCAGTGAGGTTCATTTGCATATAAAGTGGCCACTTTTGAGCCATGTATGCATATTACCTAATTCAAACACATGCAAATAGCACCAGAACACTGAGACTATATTTGCTTTGTAGCGCAGTTAAAGGTGCAACTCTCCCTTTGTGGGTGCTTTGAGAATTATACAGTTTCTATTTGGCTTATTTGTGCAGGTTTAGCGGCTGCAAAAGCCATGCAATCCTTTTATGAATTTGCCAGTGAGTGTTTTATCAGAGGGTTTGTTAATTGAGGTGCTTTAACTGTGCGCGCTCCCTCAGCTTCTTGACGCTTGGCCGACCAATCGTGTAACTTCAGTGACGAGTTGGTCACCCGATCCATCGGCCCAATCATGTCAAACTAATCACTCAGTCAGTCACTTTATAGTGATGGACAAAGTGATTATTTTCAGTGTATTGAATTGTTTGAATCAGTTCATTAAAAAGATTTGTTCAATAGATTTGTTCACTGAATCGCCCAGTGCTTGACTGGTGCTCCGATTGCTTATTCCCACTCACTGAACTGAAACAGCGGCATGGTGGCGCAGTGGTTAGCACGTTTGCCTCATGGCAAGAAGGTCCTGGGTTTGAACCCAGGGGTTGTTCAGCCTTGAGGATCATCCCAGGTCGTCCTCTGTGTGGAGTTTGTGTGTTCTCCCCGTGTCTGCATGGGTTTCCTCCGGGTGCTCCATTTTCCTCCCACAGTCCAACGACATTTAGGTCAGGTGAATCAGCCGTACTAAATTGTCCGTAGGTGTGAATGTGTCGGCCTCGTGCTGGACTGGTGGCCTGTCCAGGGTGTCTCCCTGCCTGCCACCCAATGACTGCTGGGATAGGCTCCAGCATCCCGCGACCCCGATTGGGATAAGCGGTGTGGTTAATGGATGGATGAACCGAAACACAGCCGGACGTTCAGTTCAGTTCAGTTCAGTTCGCTAACTAGTGAACTAAGAGCGGCTGTTAATGACGGACAAGCCAGTGAGCTGAGAATTCAGTTGGACAAAGATACCGTTTGCAAATTGAAAACTGCTATAACAAAGTCCTTCCCTGTTACATACAGCACGTATATTTTTGCGAAACCTAATTATTTAATAAGACATTTGGTACTACTTCCTACTTCGTTCTGTGTGTGTGTGTGTGTGCGCGCGTGCATGGCACTGCGTGCAATAACGTTAAATGTTAGCCTGTGTATATAATATCAATCTAGATAATATCATATTTATCTGGAATGCAGACCAGCACCAATATTGTTGAATCATTGCCGCTAAATGTTAGCAACCCGAATCAGCTGTGTATTTGCTGTCTTGAACACACCCCATTCCTCCTGCAAACAAATGACTTAAGTCACTCAGTATCCCTGCTGTTCGCTCGCAGCTGACTGAGCGCTCAACTGACCTGACTGAGAATGAACGGATCATTTCAGCAAGTGATTCAGTTCAGTTCGTTTGCCCCACACAATTCGTTGGCAAATGAAAAAGAAACACCATCACTAACCATAATCACTCAGTCAGGCACGCTCAGCCAGTCAGTCAGGGACATTCGTGTTTGTAGGGCTGGCCCGCTGGCTGGTCCAACCAAAAAAGGCTCTGGGTGTCCAATGCTGCTGCAGGAGGTTTAATAATGGAGTCTGCTGAACACCCTGTGTGTGTCTATATGGATGCAGAAGGGTACCACATGCATCATATATGCATCGTATACTTTGGCAAAGAAACTGATATTGGATGCCGTGGGATTAAAATGTGTTGTGAGTGCATGTTTGTGGCAGCGTTTGGGTTGTTTTTTTTTTTTTTGCATATTAAATGTCTTGGAGTGTGTTGATCCACCCCTGACGTCTCAAACAGAGTTTACAGTCCCTGGGCTGGAAAGATGCCAGATCATCCCCGACATCACACAGCGTGAATGCACCCTGCAGAAAAATTTGCCCTGAAAATATAACACAGCCCAACTTTGATCTTCTATATCACCCTGAAACACACTACTGAGATAGGCCTCAGATTGAAAATCTTTCCTCAGCACACACCACCGCCACGTCTCACAACTTTGAACTAACGGAACGCGCTCAGGATACGAACAAGCCATCCCGCCATAGACTCTGGGCAGTTTCAGTATAACGGGGTGCTATCGCTGCTTTTATCTGATTTTTACTTGATCTGCGTCTGTTTCCTTCTGAAAATTGCGAATGTTGGGTTTGGTTGAAGATCATAAAAATACATGATTTCGAATCTGCGATAACAGACTCCCAAGTTTAGATTTCCATCCGTTTCTAAGCATCTCAGAAGACAGAAACGTCTTCTGATATGCTGACAAGTTATGAGATGCTGACATGTTATGACATCTCAGAAGACATTTCCGTCTTCTGAGATGTCATAACCGTGAGTTTGATCTTTGTGGATTCCTCAACGTGACGGGTCATGGTGAGGGAAGGGAGCATGAGTGGGATTTCATATCTGTTGATAATTATAGTCAAGTGGCTATCTGCAGCTGTTTACGAGTTTATAGCCTTTTAAAATACTATAAATTTGGGTTTGACCTTTCAGTGTACCTCAAGGTCAAAGGTCAGTGGTCCAACTGAAAATATGAATAACTTCCAGTCTCTCAATAATGAAGTGGCTATCTGCAGCCATTTTGGAGTCCCACAGGAATATATGATATTTTGACTGATAGCTTGACCCCCTAAACTCCAGACACCAGTCTTCAAAATAATGCACCCCCCCCCCCACTTTTCTCCCCAGTTGCATCTGGCCAATTACCCCACTCTTCTGAGCCGAGGAGGGCTGCAGACTACCACATGCCTCCTCTGATACATGTGGAGTCCCCGGCCGCTTCTTTTCACCTGACAGTGAGGCGTTTCACCAGGGGAACGTAGTGCGTGGGAAGATCACGCCCCCCACCCTCGAACAGGTGCCCCAACTGACCAACCAGAGGAGGCGCTAGTGCAACGACCAGGACACAGACCCACATCCGGCTTCCCACCCGCAGACATGGCCAATTGTGTCTATAAGGACGCTCGACCAAGCCAGAGGCAACACAGGGATTTGGTCCTGCGACCCCCATGTTGGTAGGCAACGGAATAGACCACTACGCCACCTGGACACCCTCTAAATAATGTATTTTTTACAATGGCGATGGATAGATTTATGTCTTAGCGATAGAAAAATGAACATTTCATTCCTTGGTTTGAGGTGATATGGACAACTTTCAACCAAGTAATGCCAAAAAAAGAAAGAAAGTTTTTCAATTTTGTGGGGACCTCGACCCAATTTTACCCAAAATTGAATGGTGAGCCCCCTCGGTGTAGTGTCTCATACTGTCTGTTATTTTCGTTTTATTGCGGTCAATAGATTATCTGTAATGTTGCGAACGCACAAATAAGTGCACTAACACAGTGTGTGTGTGTGTGTGTGTGTGTGTGTGTGTGTGTGTGTGTGTGTGTGTGTGTGTGTGTGTGTGTGTGTGTGTGTGTGTGTCGGAGGGGGGTAGCGGTGGTGGTAACAGTCTTGTGATCCAAGTCGCCCAGAAAAAGATAGCTTTGAACTCGGAGCAGATCAGAGGTCTGTCATTTCATCTCGCCGGCGAAGCGGCCGAGGAGAGGCGACTGGCGCGGTGTTCTCCTGCGCGCCGCGCCCACACTCCATTTCCAAGGTGGCCTTGGATCGCAACCTGGCAGGCACGGCGACTTTAACATGCCGCAATCTGCTCCCTCTCCCTCTCTCTCTCTCCCCCTCTGTCTCCCTCTCTCTCTCTCCCCCTCTGTCTCTCTCTCTGTCTCCCTCTCTCTCTCCCCCTCTGTCTCTCTCTCTCTCTGAGCCGCTGGAAAATAAACAGCAGCAAACTGACCCAAATAGAGTGAGACAAAAACAAAATGAATTTGAGATTGGGGCAACGGAATTAGAATTACCGAAATAACTGTCAGAAACGGTGCTAAAGCAGGGGAGGACCCAGGGAGCATGAGAGTCACACAGAAAGGGGGGGGGGTATATGCTAATAAGGCTGGGATTTACTGACGCCGACGAGGGGGATTAAAAACTGTGACAGTACAAGCTTCTGGGCCTGCACGTGCTCACACACACACACGCACACACGCACACACGCACACACGCAACGCTTAACTAGCACAGCCACATACATTGAGGAAGCTGCAAGAGCCCAGCAGGACAAAACATCCTTGGGACTCGTAATTAAAAACTAGTCAGCACTGCGAAACTGCGAGCAAACCAATCACACTACCTGTATTTGGTGAGCCATTGTGCGCCGACCTTGCTGCGGAGCGCTCAGAGAAATTGGTTTCTGACTTTTCTAAGATTCTGGCGGGGCACAGATTGTATCCTGTGTGAAGCAGCTCTCTTGTTACTGCCGCCGCGTTGTCCAAAACGTAGGTGTTAAAAATAAAAGCAGGGTATTGTGGTTTTCGGACATAAAGGCCCAAACGGTTTCCAAATCATGACATCCACATTGAAACGGTGTCACGCCGTCCGAGTAGCGTGGCGGTCTACTCCGTTGCCTGCCAACGGCGGGGCTCGCCGGTTCGAATCCCCATGTTGCCTCCGGCTTGGTCGGGCGTCCCTACAGACACAATTGGCCGTGTCTGCGGGTGGGAAGTCGGATGTGGGTGTGTGTCCTGCTCACTTCACTAGCGCCTCCTCTGGTAGGTCGGGGTGCTTGTTTAGGGGGGAAGGGGTAACTGGGGGGAATAGCGTGATCCTCCCATGCGCTACATCCCCCTGGTGAAACTCCTCACTGTCAGGTGAAAAGAAGCGGCTGGCGACTCCACATGTATGGGAGGAGGCATGTGGTAGTCTGCAGCCCTCCCCCGATCGGCAGAGGGGGTGGTGGGGCAGAGATCGGGACGGCTGGGAAGAGTGGGGTAGTTGGCCGGGTATAATTGGGGACAAAAAGGGGGGAAAGCAAATTAAAACAAAAAACAAAACACTGCGCCACCCTCCCTATGGTGTACATATTAGCTGGGCTGATACAATTTCGGTATCGTGCAACATTCCTATTACCTGGTCCTGCAGTGCATGATGGGTAAGCATGAGCTATGCGTACGTTTCTCAGATCTAAACTCTTAATATTTAATGATTATAATCACTGTAAGTAAACTGCTGAGGTTCAAGATATATTTTTCTTAGCATACAGAACATTTTCATGGTCATATGAAATCTAAAGGAAGCATTAACCAACACAGAATACCAACAACTCGGCAGCAAAGACCAAAGAGACGTCCCCCTCAATCATTTATTTAACACTGTGACACTATAAAATAGCTGCCAGCAAAGCGTAAACAACTTATTTCAGCCCAGAATCCAAAAATATCTCCAAGTGTGTCAAACTTGATAAACAACACCCACCGATGCAAAACAGTGGAGCTTTACTGACGGACAGTGTGGTCTCACACATCGGCATCGGTGCTGTGGCGCCGTACACCGTCGGAGATGGTTCGCTGGAGATGCTTCGCTCTTTGTTTTAGTCTACATTTTGGATGAGCGCGGCAGTGGAGGAGGTGTTTTATATAAATTGGAGTTGAAGTAAAGCAGATTAAAAGGAGGAGATTGAGTGTCATTATTCACTCTGCTTTGTGCCCGGCGGCCTCGGCGCCTCTCTGCTACCTTCCATCTCCTGCCTTGTGACGCACTGCATATTACCATACCAGCCTTGGCTGTTTTGTGTTTATTCAGCTCTGAAATGACCCCAGTGTACACACACACACACACACACACACACACAGACTCGCACACGCGCCTAGAGACACACTCCCCAGCTCTTTTCCTCGTCCAGTGCTGGTGCTTCTTGGCAGCATCGACCTTGAAAGCTAAACAGCACAAGTGAAGGCAAAGGGCATTTCAAATTAAACTTCAGACAAAATGACTTCAAATGTTGTGCAGGGAAGTGCCTCTCTCCTTCTAATAAAGGCAAACTTTATTAAACAGGTTTTTGATGCTTTGTTGTTCAAAGATGAGACTCGATGTGAGGGTAGGCTCTGAACCTATACCCAGCAGGCTCGCCAAAGTGTACGGGGGGCAATTTCCCCCCCCCCCCAAAAAGTTACTCTGGTGAGCTGATAACGTGCTTGTTAAAGTTGCAACTCTCTCTCTCTCTCTCTCTCTCTCTCTCTCTCTCTTTCTCTCTCCCCTTCTCTCCCCCTCTCGCACTCTCTCTCTCGCCCTCTCTCCCCCCCTCTCTCTCCCTCTCTCTCGCACTCTCTCCCACCCCCCCCCTCTCTCACTCTCTCTCCCCCTCTCTCATTCTGACAGAAACAAAAAAAAAAGAAAAGAAAATGCACGCACAAACGCACATGCAAACACAGTGCCGAGGAGACCAAGGTCCGTCTGCAGTTCCTGAGGACGTTCGCCGAAATGTCAGGCAGTGTTGTGAAAGGATCAGATAGCTTTTTGATGTTCCAGACGCAGCCAGGCAGAAGAGGAAGAGAGACAGGCTTGATAGGCATCAGGCGTCATTTCGTTAACGGCTTCGGCAGCTGATGACTCACCATTCGGGCTGCAATCGGGCGCGCACCTGCTAAGGAAGACCTTGGCTCCATCCGGAGGGGGCGGGGGAGGGGGGGTCGTGTAACACAAAAACAACCCCTGACCTTTCCGCTTGAAGATCATTGAAGCCGATCAGTTCCGTCAACTTTTTATTCCTTTTGTTAATAGCAAGAGGCCTGGAGGCCTCGCCACGTGTCAGATCCGCTTACTGTGTAGCTGGCGAGTTACTATACGTTCCAGTGTTTCCACTGGTAGATGAATGCTTTAGCCTACGGCTGCAGCTAATGACTATTTTGGCAATCAAAGCAATCCATCAATTATGCTGATGAAAGTCAGTTGGATGAGGAAAAAAGTACTTTTAAGTGTTACAACGCAATTTAAGATTCACTGTTAAGGTTCCCCCCTGTTGCCCACCGTCAAGTAGTAATGCACGGTGGTCCAGCAGTTAGCGCTGTTGCCTCACAGCAAGAAGGTGCTGGGTTCGAACCCCCAGGCCGTCCCAGGTCCTTTCCGTGTCTGTGTGGGTTTCCTCCGGGTGCTCCGGTTTCCTCCCACCATGAAAAAAGACATGCATGTTAGGGTTGATACCCCTGTCTGTGCCCCTGAGCAAGGCAATGGAAAGACGAACTGGAGTTGGTCCCCGGGTGCTGCACAGTGGCTGCCCACTGCTCCTATAGCTACACAGCTAAAATGGGTTAAATGCAGAGAGTAAATTTCATTTGCATGTATGTACAAAATGACTAATAAAGAGTATTCTGTAGTCTTCTGTTCTTCTATTCTATGTTTTCCCCTGTTTTATTACAGCTATAATATCTGGCGACACAGTGGTTAGCGCTGTCGCCTCACAGCAGGAAGGTCCTGGGTTCGAACCCCAGGGTTGTCCACCTTTTGGGTCATCCCAGTTCGTCCTCTGTGTGGAGTTTGCATGTTCTCCCCGTGTCTGCGGTGGGTTTTCTCCGGGTGCTCCGGTTTCCCCCACCATCAAAAAGACATGCATGTTAGGGTTAATACTCCTGTCTGTAGCCCTGACCGAGGCATGGCAAGAAGAACTGGAGTTGGTCCCCGGGTGCTGCACAGCGGCTGCCCCGGGGAAAAACACTCAAAAATCAAAACCAAATACAAATAAGGTAACCTTGAGTGTACAGAAAAGTGCCAGTTAAATGAAATGATAAATTTGTAGATAGGATGTTTTGTGTTGAGATACTGCAGCATGGGCGCTGTGCTTACAAACCACTGTATTTTCATGTTTTAGTGTAAAATAGGGATGAACCTATATCACATTTTCGCTGCTGATATGATCACATTTTTGCCTCCGAGTATGATTCCTTAAGTATCGGTTGATACCGAGTATTGATCTGATCCATTACTTACACTGAGCAGTGCAGATTTAGACAAGTAGTTTGGGGTCAGTATGCAAAATGATTAAGATAGGATCAGTTTTTTCCACCATTAGAGGAATACAGGCTTCCATGGGCTGAAAACACAGTAAATCAAATCATTTTGCTTTTATTCGGGTCATGATGTCACTCGTGGCTTTTGATACTGGATTTTAGTCTTCGATAAAATCTCCAATACTGACACTCCAATCTAGTGCGGTATCGATCGTTATCCAATATCAGTGCATCCTTAGTTGAAAATGGTCTCTAAAAAAATGAATTTTTTCTTTTTCTGAGCTCCTGCCTCCTCTTTTTGATTGTATTTGCATTCCACTATTTTCTCGATTTAAATAATCCGCGGTGCATCTATGTGCAATGGTTGCCTGAGCAACCATTTTTTTCGGTGTCTACGGGTTTTTATTATTCAAGGTGGACATATCAGGTCTGCAAATAACAAAATACTTTTCTGCCAAGCACAGGTTACATCTTTTACCTCTTACTGAATATGCACTACTCTTTGCAAGGATCTCCCATAAGACAGAATAATTGATAGTCTTGTCTACCAATGACCCAATGTGGTGGCTTAAGGCCATTGCATTTTTTGCATGCTCGTTTCTGAAGCTACTCATAGGGGTGTTAAACCTCATTTTAAAAGGGCCCTGTTACGTGATGACGCACGAAACAGGCCTGTACTGCAATGCATTAAAACTTTTTTTCCTGTATCTGTGTTGATATATATATAAATGTTTAAAGCGTCAAGGGGCTCAGATGCTGATCTGAAGATAGTGCTAAATCATAAGCCTGTAGGGGCTTACTGTGTTAGTATATCCGTCTACTCTTAGCCAGCACTTATCTTATGGCCGGGCAAATCAGATTGAGCACAAATTGAACTGTTGCCAGGCCAGTAGAATATGGGCCACACATGTGATCTCTTTTGTGACCTAATGGTCGATCTTCTGGCACTGCGATTCTGTCAACCGTCTCTTGAGGAGATTTACCTCGATCTTAGGGGAAGCTTTTGTGGGTCCGTATGCTGTTGTCCCATACGAGTCAGAAGGGAGAAAAAGAAAAATTAGAAATCGTACAGAAGTGCTGCAGTGGACATGAGCTATCTCGTCTGATGGTGTGTTGTTTGCATGGAAGGCGTTGTACTCAACGTGGATTCCATCGGAAAGTGACTCCCGTCCATCACTTTGACCTCCATCGATCTCTTTGAGAGCCGTGCAAATCCAAAGCCCCTGGATGCGACGGTGTTAAAATTAACCTCTGCATTCTTAATCTCACCGATGCGTTAAAAAGCCACCCTTAAGTGGATTTATCCGCATTTCACAGCACTTAGGCTATCCCAAAAACCGCAAATTCATTTGGCTTACTCCCCTCCTTACCATTCCATTGTTGTGTCGTTTTTCGTCCCATCTCCGTCCTGTCATTATTGTTTTCCTTCCTCATCCTCAGGAACATCAAGTCCCTTTTGGGGATAATCTTATAGCCATAGGCTGGTGGTATAACATCCCAAAGGAGATTAGCACCTGCTGTCAGTGTATCAGCGAGGCTCGGGATAGCCACAAGGCTTTTGCAACACACGAGAAGATATTCATACATTCATAGAAGCGAGAGCCGTCTGAGAGAGGCTCACGCTGCGTTTGGCCTCCCTCGCACGTTGACAGGTCTTCTTTTATCAGGCCCGGGTTCAAGGCCAGGCCAGCACTGTTTGATAACACTTTGCACTTAAAAGCCATGCTCTTCTTCTGGCGGTGGGCCTGTAAAACCGCCCCACCACCACCATCATTGCCCTTGTCACCATCAACCATCACCATCATCGTCCCGTCCCCTCCTCCCCTGTCCACCGTTATTCCCTCTCACCCCACTGCCAACCTCTCTGCTTTTACCACTCTCTTTGTCCCTTTCAGGAGCTCATCTTTGTTTCGCCATGCATAATTCTTTTGGGGTGGTTGTTTTTCTCTCGTGCTTCCTGGTGAGGGAAAGCGCTTCATTTTCTTCTTTGACATCTCCGGGTCCGGAGCGGCAGTCCCTGGAGCCTCTCTTTCACATTCTTACCAGCATAGATGTTGGTGGCATGAAGAGGGGTTTGTGTGTCGGGGGATTTGTGGTTATATTCAGATTATAATGCGCGTGCAAGACTTGTGTTTGTCAATGGCATGTACATGTGAGTCGTGTGTATTTGGTATGTGTAGGAGTGTCTGTTTTTGTGTCTGCATATATATAATATGTGTTTGTGTATATAAGTAAATAAATCAAAAGTTTCCTCAAGAACAACTCTTTGTCGACAGGGTTTGAAGTGATGTTTGTGTGCGTGTTAGTTGTATGCTAGTATATCCGGGGATGCCTTTCAACACAGTACATCCGTCTCTGTGTTTTGTTTTTTTTTCCTCCCATGTTTGCCGAGGTCGATAGAGGACGGCCCTGAGAAAGGGAAGATGACACATGGGGAGGCAAATCGTAATTAACAAAACCTAGTATATGGCTAGACCCTGCATGGTCAGTGTTTGAAACTGTGGTCAACTCGTTACAGGGATAATCAGTGGTAGTGGGTATGGATGTTAAATATTCATCTGCAAATTTGTGTTGTGGTCCTATTAATATTTGTTGTCCAGAGTAGGCTGCGCCATAGAGGCAGAGGAGGTTCCTCCTCCTCTATTTTTGAGAGGCAAAAAGCGTTCAAAATATAAAAAAGAGTAACTTCAAGCAAGCAAGCAAAATTTTATTTATATAGCACTTTTAAAAACATAGTTAAAAAGTGCTTTACACTCCAATTTAACTGGTTGAAATGTTAATTTAATTTAATTAATCAAATTTAATTGGTTGAAATAAACCATTACCAAATCTTAGTATCATTGATGAAATATTTTTTCTCTTTGGAAAAAAAAATTATTGAAATTTTGATTTAAATGCGTAGACAGCGACACCTGCAGGCAAGAGGGGAAATAACAGTCTATATGACGTGTTGGCGGGCAGAGGACGACCCCCTGCCGTTCTTTTTAGGGCGGGATCTCCCATATCAATTTAACGTACTTCATTTATTGTTTATTCATCTTTATTTATTATTGGCCAAAACACGTAAAAGGTTTTTCCGGCGGAGGACGTCCGCCCTAACCAATCGACAACCAGAATTTAATATTGACATCGCGTTGGTCCAATGATAATTTCCAAATTTCGGGTTCAATTCTGTACCGCTGTACGTCAGTGCGCCGAAGTGTCGGTAAAGGGAGAGTCATACAGTAGCATATTAGAAAATGAATAACGTGCAAATTGCGAGCTACTTTTAACACGTTACTAAAAAAAATTCATTATATTTAGGCCTTTTCAAAAGAACCCAAATTTCGTTTTTTCAGATTTACGTTTCCTTTTCCTCTTTTTTTTTTTGTAATCGCGTGGTGTCTAGCTGCTTGCGTTAGCCAACGCAACAGTTAGCTTGCTGTGGCAGCTCTGTAATGCTACGTTCAGACCAAAGGCGGCGAGAGAGTTGGCGCCGCTTTGTTCGCCCGTGTTTGGCCGCCAGCTCCGCCAGGTGTGTTCGAACAGAACGCGAATTCGCTGTGTGACGTCACAACAAGCAGACTAGTTACACCGACGCTGCTAGCAAGTTTGCTAGACCGCACACAACAAATACCACACACGAGCAGTTTGTGTTTACTTGTGATCATCATGGATGAGCGACAGAGATCAGTTGCGGTGGCTCTGCTTTATATCAACTTGCGCCGCCGAAACCGGCGTCAGCGTTCGGTTTGGGTTCATAGCATAAACCGGAGACGCGCCCTGCTTGGCGAATTTCACCGGAATTCCGGGTAGGGGGCGTGTGTTCTTTCCCAACATGAAGGCGGGTTCTAACCCTACTTGAAGGTGATTGGCTATCGCCTGGCGAAATCTTCGCCCGAGTTGGACATTTTTGAAGTCCCGCGAAGGCGCGTTCGTCGCTCGGTTCGCCCGATTCGCGCCGCCCGTAATTTCGCCGCGCATTATTCCGCCCATTCGCCTCCTCCCGTTGACTTTGCATGCATTCGCTCGCCCAAAAAACTCTCGCCGCCTTTGGTCTGAACGTAGCATAAGACAGTTAAGCTAACGGCGAGAATGGCTTTGGAAGAGTGGCGCTGCTATTGCTAACGAGTCCAATGGCAGCGTGAGTGGGGAGGTCACAGAGAGGCATGGACGCAGATGCAGATTATTTTTTGCAACCGTTCCACAATTTTGATTACGCAGCAAAGTTGAGGATCAAGACTGCTAATCTTGTAAACCATTGTTTTACTGCTTAATTTTTCATTGAATACAACAAAGCAGAGATAAAAAGCCAACTAGTATAAAATAACATGACTCCATGGGTTGGTTTTCCTCCTGTCCTCCCCAATTCTTTTGAGTCACCAGTTGCCACTGGTGTTTTAAATGTACTAAAATAGCAGACCACATGACATGGTTAAGCTACATTCGCGTAAGAAAAGGCTATAAATTCAGTTGCAAGAACGATACTTTCCACTCTTGTTTTGGGATGTTTGATTTGAAAGGGAACTTAATTTAATTGCAATTATATCTGGTCTAATTATCTGTTAACCCCCCCTCTTACTCCGGTTTTTCTGTCTGTGGTTGTCTCATTTTTGCAAGACTCACTCTGTACCGAATGTTTTGTCTGATAGATTGTGGGGCGCTTTACACTTACAGTGCGGAAGGTTTGTCCCCCCCTTCTGGCAGTGAGAGTAATTGACTCTTCCAGCGCTCTCCAACGACTATAAGCTACCCTAATGGATATCAGTGTTCGTCCTTGCCGTCGATTGCTTTCTGTTTTTGAATTTAATCCTTCCTCTAAACGCTGAGTTTTTTTTTCTCAGGAGCATCAGAAACTTTTCTTGGACGCTCCTAGGTTTTTGCCATAGCCTCCAAGCCCGGAAGCTTTCTGACAGAAAGCCCTGAAGGCAAGCCAATCAGAGGCATGCGAACGCTTTCATCACACGGATTCTTCAGCTTTTTTCCTTGACCCCCCACCCTTTTTTCCCCCTCCCCAATTGTATCCAACCAATTACTCCACTCTTCCGAGCCGTCCCGGTCGCTGCTCCACCCCCTCTGCCAATCTGGGGAGGGCTGCAGACTACCACATGCCTGTGGAGTCACCAGCCGCTTCTTTCACCTAACAGTGAGGGGTTTTGCCAGGGGGATATAGTGCATGGGAAGATGACGCTACCCCCCCCCCCCCCAACAGGCGCCCCAACTGACCAGAGGAAGCGCTAGTGCAGCGGCCAGGACACATAACCCACATCCGGCTTCCCATCCGCGGACACAATTGTGTATGTAGGGATGCCTGACCAAGCTAGAGGTAACGCAGGGATTTGAACCGGCAATTCCCGTGTTGGTAGTCAACAGAATAGACCGCTACGCTACCCGGATGCTGCATTCTAGCTTTAAATGTGCCCTCTCCCTCATGTCTCGGCGCACGGAGAGCTGTTTTCTCCCTGCTCTGCTAAATGCTGGACTGTTACGGTGCGTAACCATGCTCACTTATGGTGCGTAACCATGTGGAAAGAGCAGAAAATATTCCATTCTTGGCGTTTCAGTAGTATCCATGAACAGCAATATATTCTGTTCATTAATGTGCGATAAATGTGGAATAAGCTGGAACCGCTGCGCCGATTAGTTCTGCAAGAGCAACGGCCAATAAGAAAACTTCCACTTAGTTGTTTACTGGTGATGTTGTTGGTCAGCTGATCAATCCTTTAACTTCGATGACGTCGTTGGTCACCTGTTCCAGCGGCCCAATCGTGTAACTCTTTCACTCTAAACATCACTCAGTCACTCTAAACATGGTCACTCACGGACATACACATTTGTAGGGCTGGCCTGCTGGTCTAGTCCAGCCAATTTTCAGTCCTGTAAAGTATGTGACAAATTTCACCACGTTTCAGCTCCTCGTGGTCATTGGAGAGGATCTGCCTCCAATACCAATGAACCACCGGATCGGTTGAAAGGGAAAGGAGAAGAAAAATTAATTAAAACATTTATAGCCCCAGTTAATCAGTTCATGGTGAAACTTGCTGTATCCGGAGGGTGTACTATAAAGCACTCTAAGAAATATGGTTCAATATACTGTAATATGGTGTTCTGCTACTTAAGAATATACCTTTGCTATACATTATAAAGCTCTAATTAGGAAGGATGAGCTCCCCTGAGCTATGAACTGTGGCACCTAATCATGGTGTGTTACCGTAGCGGAGCTTTCTTTGTTGTATAGAAGAGCAGGGGGTGAAATCCCTGTTCGCTAAGATGCAATGTTGGTTCAACGAGGATTAAAAAAAAGCATGTAAGTCATATTACATCACATTAAACTCTAATAAGGAAACAGGAACTCCCTGAAGCTTCAAATGGCAGCACCCAATTATCTTCAGTTACTGTAGTTGAGACCGCTGCGCTGTATGGAAGCGTGTTGGGCTGCGATCCACATCAATGTGGCACAAAACTGGCACTTATTCGAATGTTCATCCGGTGAAATATTGGTGTCAGCCAGGGGTCGGTTTGAAGGGGAATGCAGTGGGATGCCATCCCCTCAGTTAAGCAAATGGACAATAATCAACCCAGTAAAACTGCCATCCCCCTTTTCTGTCCCTTCTGGGTTAATGGTGTTAATGTGAAACAATGTATAAACGTTGTTTACATTTCTCATCAAAACATGTTGTGTGTGTGTGTGTGTCCTTGAGATCTAACAAACGTTGTCGATGCATTTCCTGCCTCATAAAACATTTGTAAAGCCTTTATTTTGAAATGTTTTGAAAGCTGTATTGTTAATGGTTAACATCGGCTTGCAATCTTCTCTTCTCTTTTTTGGCAGATATGGCGCACCAGTAGTTATGCGATTTCTTTCTTTGTCCTTTTTATCCTGCTCTATATTACGTTCAGGCTAACATTTCTTCACTTTCATTGCAGCTCCTTCACTTCCTTCAGTTAATATGTTGTTGTCTGTAGAAATGTGTAATGCGTCATCCCTGTACTCGTGGTGTGCATGTGCATCCTCATGCATATACGAGAACACATGACATGCAAACAATACAGGGACCTGCTTTTCAAAAAAAAAATCCACTGATACCTTTAATCAAGGAACTTTAACAGAAATGTAGAAATCAGTTATCGGTGTTTAGATCATATTCATATTAATGTTTTGTGGACATTGTAGAGAATGAATATTGTAATAAAATGAATCAAAAGTACGATGTAGCATAGCGGGTAGCATAGCAGTCTATTCTGTTGCCTACCAACACGGGGATCACCAGTTCAAATTCCCGTGTCACCTCTGGCTTGGTTGGGTGTCCCATACAGACACAGTTGGCCGTGTCTGTGGGAGAGAAGCTTGATGTGGGTATGTGTCCTGGTCGCTGCACTAGCACCTCCTCTGGTTGGTCGGGGTGCCTGTTCGGGGGGGGGGGGCAGGGGGGAATAGCGTGATTTTCCCACGCTCTACGTCCCCCTGGTGAAACGCCTCATTGTCAAGTGAAAAGAAGCGGCTGGCAACTCCACATGTATCGGAGGAGGCATGTGGTAGTCTGCAGCCCTCCCCGGATCGGCAGAGGGGGTGGAGCAGTGACCGGGACGGCTCTGAAGAGTGGCGTAATTGACCGGATACAATTGGGGAGAAAAAGGCGGGGGGGGGGGGGATCTAAAAAAGTATGATGAGTTTAGAATTAGTGCAGAAATGATGCTGTCATCAAATATAAATAGAAGAGTCTAGTCACAAAACCAGACCATAAGACCAGAGGTCTGTTCCTTCATGGTTAAGAATTTGTAGACCTGGCTACAGTTTAAAAGGTGATTGTGGGTTTTTTTAAGCCCTCTCTCCAACCACCATTCCCCTGGCTGTTGTAAAGACCCATTATTTCAAATCCAGTGTTAGATTTCAGGGTTCCAGTCGGCATTCACAGTGAACACGTTACACAAAACGTTGACACTAACACACTCGACCTCCTCGGCCACCTACACCGCCACGTTGATTTTCTCATCCGGTGTCTTGCTACCTGCCCTGTGGCTCATTAACAAGGCAGCTGTTGCAAAAAAAATTTCCCGTCCATCAAACTCGCTGCTGAGAATTTGAAATTCCTCCAGGAGAGAGCGGAGCTGTGCCATCGAATCCATCCTGATTAGCTCCTCACGCTGTGCATGTGTGATAACACACCACCAGACCTGTTTGTGGTAAACTTGACCTATGCACGACTTGTGCTGAAAAATCAGAGCAGAACTTTTTTGCATCTACTTCATCTGCCTCTACTTTCTGCTGAATATTCTCCGGCATACCCGACATCATTCTTTGGTGTGGCCTTTAGTGTTATAGGCACGTATTCCACCGGCATGGCCTGCCGTTGAAACGGCAGCCAGTGGGACGCTTGTCAATTCCGATGTTGCAAGGACGAGGGAGGAGATGTGCTGATTGATTGAAGGTTGGGAAGTATGTTGGGGAGGTTGGGGGTGGTTGGCGGGGGTGGGGGTTGTGAGGAGTTGGTAGTGACAGCGCTGTGATTGACATGGATGAGGGAGAGCAGAGAGGATAGGAGCGAGCCGCGGAGAGGACAGCATACTAAAACAATAGCAAGTAAAAAAGACATGAGACAGAGGGAGGCTGAGGAAGATGGATAGATGAAGATAGGGACAGGTGGTGAGTGGGAGAGGTGGTAAAAAAAATTGAATGACGGAGGCTTCCACCCCCCCCCTTTCTCTTGCTCTCTCTTCACCAAAGTGTTTGTTTAGATGGAGTGAATAAAAGTTGGCGGGAGCTGACAACAGTAAAAAGAGAACGGGTGAGAAAATATTCCATAAGGAATATTTCAACCTATAAGTCATGCCCCAGCGACTGTACTGACAGGGTCTGTCTACACCACACGAATGCTCAAATGTTATACACCAAGAGACGCCTCACCAGACTGCACAGGACAGCCAAGACAAGTTAACCCACAACACTTTACAAATCCAAACACCGACGTTAAACTTGGAACAATTTCACCAAGTTACCAACTCTTGGTGGCTGGAAGATGACAGATTTTTGAGTTTGCAGAGTGAACTTCCCGCCATCTGTTTTTCTTTTTTTTCCCCACCTTTTGTTTTTGTGGGGTTTTTTTGTGAATGTAATTTGTCAAACAGATGTGTATTCGACTCATCGGTTACTGCTGAGCTGTCGCTAAAATTCGAACAACTGTCGCAGTGATTGATACCTGATAGAATACCTGAAACAGATATCTGAAAAAATACTTGGAAAAAGTCCCATCAGTTGATATCGGACCTTTTTTGGGGGGGAGGGGATTTTTTCCCCCATTTTTCTCCCCAACTGTACCTGGCCAATCATCCCACTCTCTTGACTGAGGAGTTTGGCCATAGGGACGTGGTGCGTTGGAGGATCACGTTATTCCCCCCAGTTCCCCCTCCCCCTGACCAGGCGCCCTGACCAACCAGAGAAGGTGCTAGTGCAGCGACCAGGACACATACCCACATCTGGCTTTCACTCGCAGACACGGCCAATTGTGTCCGCCCGACCAAGCTGGAGGTAACACGGGGATTTGAACCGGCGATCCCCGTGTTGGTAGGCAACAGAATAGACCGCTTCGCTACCCGGATGCCCTGATATCTGACATTTTGATCTGGCATTTGATGTCACGTGAGGGCCTTGAGTACATGAGATACACAGACAAGCCGCCGCTCCTTTTAGACCGTTCAAAGCAAAATGACACAGCGAGTAGCGTCTCGGTCAAGAGCTCACATCTTGATTGGCTTTATAATTGACTGATCAAAGCACTATATTAATTAAAACTTCTTTATCAGACATCAAAGTAATCTGAGGACGCTTTTATGTCATCAGGGCATTATCTTGATCTTGCAGTCAGAAATCCTTGACAGTGCTTGTTCATCCACAGTAAAGGCTAAGGCAGTTTTTTTTCTTGTTCATGTTCACATTACTTTGTCCATGTTGAAGATAAGGTGGCTCGCAACAAACGGTTCAAATGCAGGCTAAATAGCAAGAATTTTGCAAGATGGTATAGACTTTGATATAATGCATGTTGGGCTAATTAGACACACTTCTGTCCCACCTACAATTACACTCCTATCCACTAGTAAGCATACAACAGTATATATAATATGCTTGAATAACAGATTTGAAAATTTGGGCATGACGAAGGGTAAATAATGAGAGTGATTTTGGCACATCTGGGTGGCATGGCGGTCTATTCCGTTGCCTTCCAACACAGGGATCGCCGGTTTGAATCCCCATGTTACCTCCGGCTTGGTCGGGCATCCCTACAGACACAATTGGCCATGTCTGCGGGTGGGAAGGCAGATGTGGGTATGTGGTCCTGGTCGCTGCAGTAGTGCCTCCTCTGGTCGGTCGGGGCATCCGGGTAGTGTAGCGGCGCCTGTTCGTGGGGGGGGGGAATAGCGTGATCCTCCCATGTGCTACGTCCCCCTGGTGAAACTCCTCACTGTCGGGTGAAAAGAAATGGCTGGCAACTCCTACCAATACAGGGATCACCAGTTCGAATTCCTGTGTCACCTCTGGCTTGGTTGGGTGTCCCATACAGACACAGTTGGACGTGTCTGCGGGTGGGAAGGCAGATGTGGGTATGTGTCCTGGTTGCTGCAGTAGCCCCTCCTCTGGTCGGTCGGGGTGCCTGTTCGGGGGGGGAGGGAGGACTTGGGGGAATAGCGTGATCCTCCCATGCGCTACGTCCCCCTGGGGAAACTCCTCACTGTCAGATGAAAAGAAGTGGCTGGTGACTCCACATGTATCGGAGGAGGTATGTGGTAGTCTGCAGCCCTCCCCGGATCGGCAGAGGGGGTGGAGCAGCGACCGGGATGGCTCGGAAGAGTTGGGTGATTGGTCAAGTACAATTGGGGGGGAGGGTGGAAAAAAATCTAAAAAAAATAATAAAATAGAGCGATTTTAACTTTGTACCTTGTTCGTGTTTTTTAATAGAAGACTTAATTTTTGAGCAGTCAAACTGTCATAAAGAGAGCAGAGAATGCCAGATTGTTATTCAATATAATAATCAAAATCCATTGTTTAATGTTTGAATTGAGAAACATGTAGTTTTTCTTCAAAATGCGGATGTTGGTTCAACATGCGGGACAAAGGATCAAAATGCTGCTCAGTACAATGTAAACTGGCACGCATGGTCAGCCGAGCTGCAAGACTGCCAAGTTACCTTGTTAACATCAGTAGAACAGATGTATGTGAAAAACACAAGGGTCATGACAAGGGTAAAAATCAATGTTTTTTCCAGACCTTGAATGCTCTGTGTGCTTCAACAAGCGTGATAGCCATATAGTCAAACGGCCAGTCCTGAATGTTCATCCCCAAGTTCTCACCTGTCTGTCTCTCCACTTTTAATTAACACAGTGCGATGATTAAAGTTTTAACTTAATTATCTTTATCTTTTCTCCTAGGGTGTTCAACTCTCCGTGGTAAACTGAATGAGAAGCTTGGCGAGAGGAAGGGGGAGAAAACAACAGAGAGGGGGAGCGCATCGGAGAGATAGAGGAAGATATCAGACGCCGTGAAACGAAAAAAAAGGGGGAAGGAGTGACTGACACCTGCCCTCCAGCACCGTTTGAAGGGCAGAGAATGGACAAGTGAGAGGAGGAGTGTGTAAGAGAGGAAAATAAAAAGAGAGGATGACGACAACTGGAAAGCAAGCCTCGCCTTACAGCAAACCTCACAATTAGGACTCCCCCACCACTGAGACAAGATGATTACCAGAAATCTGCTCCTATTGGTTGCTCTATGCCTATGGGGTGAGCTTGAGGGAGGTGCGTCCGCCAGTAAGATTGTAAAACGGAGAGGAGTCAGCGGGCCTCGCATAATGAAGTCAGCGGAGAACAAGGTTGTCGATCAGTGGGATGCCAGCGTGGATCAAAATGCAATGCCTGTTGTGACTCTTAAAAACTTGATTAATGTTGATAAGGGTGGTGAGGGCGGATCTATTTCTTACGCCAAATTATTGCAGAATCATGCTGCACCGTTTCTAGCTAACAAAGAGAGACTCGGTGTAAAGCCAAAGCGAGAGGTTGATTCTGTCAGCAAGCCGGAACTGACTCAATACATGGCTAACAAGGACTTCATCCAAGATGTGAAAAAGACCAAGAATAATTCAAATGAGGCAGGGACTACTGCCAAAATAGGGAGGGTGGAAAAATCTCTCCTAATTCACCATAAGGCAGATATGCACTCCAATAAGACCAGATTTAAACCAGTTCCCAGATCCAAGACTAAACCTGACTTGAGCGTTCATGCGTCAGGTGTGCCGGGAAAAGTCAATATGGAGTCAAATCTAAAGTTGAACCTCACAGGCAGTTACGGTGTACTTAAACTACTGTCCAAAGAGAACTTAGTCAGAATTGTCAACTCCCAAATGCAAAATGTTCCCGGTCTGACTTTTCAGACCAAGGTTAGTCGCAGCAGAAAGAGGGACTTAATTGATGTTAGTAACAGCCAGTTCGAGGCTCTGAAAGTACAAAGACAAGATATAGCTGCCACTCAAAATCACTCTGGTTTGGGTAATCAAACTACAACCTCTCACTTCAGCCCAGTCACTAGTCCAGATCTCCATCCAGATCGTGGCGTTCATACTCATCTTAACCCTCTGGAGGAAGCCACTTTAGTTTCTGGCAAAGGGAAAGGCAATTCAGAGATGCCAAGTTTGGATAGTAGTGAGAGCTCCAAGAGCAAATACCTTTTCCATTCACCATCAACCCCTAAGAATGAGGTGAAGCCTGAGAAGACGACAAACCTCAGTCAGACAGATCCACCAATATCGTCGACGAAATGTCTCCAAAATTATGTTTCCCCTCAAATAAACGATTCTCCGTCGTTGGGGCTGACCATACAGCCCATGGCGGTGAGAACGGGCAACAGTCCCGAGGAGTCCCATGGGGAGTCGCTACCCAGCACTGCCCAGTACCCTGCGGATGAAGAAACACGACCAATCAACAGCAGTCATATCCTGAAGCTTCACCCAGATACCGAATGGGTAAAGGATGGGTCTCACAGCTTGGTGATGGCGGGTGATAACCAACTGGGAAATGAGAGCAGTTTGGTGTTTGAAGAAATGATTTCAGAGGAGGAAGAGGAGACAGGGGACCATTTGGTGGAAAGAGGGTCACGCTCACGCAGCAGAAGAAGTTGGATTTGGAATCAGTTCTTTGTGATTGAAGAGTATGCCGGACCTGAACCTGTGCTTATTGGACGGGTAAGGAGAGCGAAAAATATCTCTTTTTTTAACATTTATGAAGTTTGTGAAATGTCTCATTAAAGTTTTATGATTATTTCAGATTCTTTTACAAGTCTTTCATCCGACTTATTAACCACAGGTTCTTCTTCCAGGTTCCCTTCTTACACATGCATGGGTTTACATTATCTAATTCCTCCATCAAGTTTTATTTTGTATTGTTCTAAACCTTCAGTTGGAAGATGATTTATATTGAGTTAGTGTCTTCCAATTCTCCATAAAAAATTCAATGAATTTGTGATTCACTGAAGCCTAACAAAACCCCTCAGATCTGATCAGCCCAAGGGCCTACTCACGAGCACTACCAATCTACTCTTGCCAATGGGAATTGACATCTCTAGAAGAATTAATGGCTTTACTTGTTCGTTCCACCATTGATCCCCAGCCCAAGGCAGTAAGGGAGAATAATCGGAGTTCCCTCATTTTACTGCAGGTCAGACTTGTCAGTTCTCCCTCATGGCTGGAGGTCCAGAAGGTCCCACTAATGCTGTTTCTACTGGACTGATTTACACCTCTCGCGTTAGGATTAATCTTCTCGTTGTCCCCCAACACAATTCTCAGAGCGCTGGAGTCCTGTTCCTCTGGAACTGTAATTCATTGTAATCATTGCTTAGTCATCGACCCCCCCCCCACTGTCCCCTCTACCTACCTTTGAGAGAGTGAGCAGATGTGTTTGGAGGAGGTTATGTTGACAGGACAGAAGGTGTCTCGAAGCCACATATTGTATTGGCTGTACTCTCTGCACACGCAAGCATGCGCCAACTGTTTAGGTACCCAGCTGTGGTAGATGGGATAATTTATTAGCCTGTGTGGCCAGTTTACTGAGCAAATGAATAGTAATGTTCCCCTTGTGACTGCTGCAGGCTGTCGGATGCCATAGAGAGAAGCAGCTGGAAGGCGGCCGGGTTGTGTCAGAAGGTACCAGCCTCAGTCATAGATGTTTCGCCACCTTTCAGAACTTTGTTACCTCATACCCAGAATCACCCAATTGTTTTTTGTTTTTTTTTAAGTCGCAAACCATGACATTTCCTGCTGTTTTATCAATTTGAAATGTGATGATGATTATGTGGTGATTGTTGGACAGACAGTCAATCTTCCAGTAGAAGTATTGTGATATAGTTGGATGTAGGAGGCAGCCAGGTGTAGCAGCCATTGTGGCTGGTGTGCCATCAGCTCAGCAGTAAACACTTCCCACCCTTGTAAAAATTGATCCTGGGACCAAAGCTAACACAGACAGTCTAATGTATTACAAACTACATCAGACTATATGGGAACACTTTTGTACAGTAAAAGGGATTGTCACTGCCCCATCGGCATCACATTTCGGTCTTTTTTCCTGCTGGACTCGTTTCCAACACATACCAGTTGGTGGGACCCAGTCAAAAAATGCAAACAGCAGTATACTGGAGAGTGTCCAAAACCATGGTAAAGATTTTGGTTAGCCATTATGTAACTTGACTCCATGATCCAGATAAAAATTACGATTTAATAAGGGAGAAAAGGTGCTGATTTTAGCTTTAAAATGTCAAGTTGTACACCAGACAGGCAGCAGCTTGCGGGCTATATCTACACAGAAAGACCTCCTAGTTTGGAGTGATGACTTGCCGATGTGTAATTTGGCTATTTATCTTTCTGTTTTGTTTTTTTTGCCTGTGCGTCGTGATGGATGAGAGAGAGGAGCAGAGTACAATGAATTTCCGAGAGGTGCAGAAGATGTACAAGCTCATGGTCCAGCTTGCAGATGGCATAATGTGTAAAGGCATTAGTGCCAATCTGCCGTGCCGAGTGGGTATTGATGCCAGCACACTATATAGCACTTGAGGAGGGACAGGCGCCAGGGCCACACACAAGCTCATATGATAGTGCTAACCCTTGGAATACACCCAGAACACAATTGTGCGTGTGTGTGTGTGTCTGTGTGTGTGTGTGTGTGCGCATGCGTGCGTGTGCGTGTGTGTGTGTGTGTGAAAGCACCGTGTGCACGGCTGTGTCTGTGGGATAGATGTGTATACGATTAGTGCCCTACTGTGTCTGATGGGTAACGGCAGACACACATGCATAATGCTCTTATACATCTTAATACTCTTATCATTTTTTTAATCCATGCTGCTGCGCTCCAGTTGCAGGCTGCAGCTATAGGCTGGGGGATCAATGGGGACAACAGCGCCTTCCTTATCAGGGAACTCATTGTGATTTAATAGAGAAAGCCGTGATGGAAAGCAATGAAAAATCAACTGTACAGCTCGGCACAGCACCACCTGCCAGATCTGACATAGGCCAAAAACAGGCTCCCTCAACTGTGAACACTGCCTGCCAGGGACTCATTCTTCTGTCGACAACACACACACACACACACACACACACACACACACACACACACACACACACACACACTGATAAATGTTCGAACATTTAAGGTTGTACTCATAACATTTTGCCCGAATTCACCTTTTCACCTGTCACCTGGTCTTGGACAGTTCAGTCTGGACAAATGTCTACCAAAGCTGAAAAATAACAGCCAAGAGTATAATCTGTGATGTCTATGAGAGAGAAAAAGCCTCTTCTGCCTCCCCTGGTATTGAGTCGGCAGCCGGCTTTGTGGACACAATGAGAGTACCCGGACTAGTTTTCTTGATGCCGCGAGCGCGTCCACTCCCATTTGAGCTGTCGGAACAGCAATGCTGGCGAAAAATGAAGCTCATTTTGGGTGTTAAATCTCAAAGAATCACTCCCATGAGTCCACCGCTGTCTGTTAGTTGTCAGTGGAACAGCCCTGGAAATCTCTGTGTAGCACATCGCAGATCAGAGTTGTTGTTTTATTCTTTTTTTTTGGTCTCTGGTATTGAGACTTGTTTAGGTTTGCAGATGTTGACAAAAAGGCCAAGAAATGGTTTTTGCAGTGGTTTCTGGCTCAATTTTGTGTCAACAGACAAATGTGCACACACACACACACAACACCATGTTACTATTTTGGAGTGTCTTACCCCCATGGTAATTGTCAATTTAATTGATGCTGTCACATGGTCTGTAATGGGGTTTCAAGTGATTGCAGTGGCAGTGTGAAGAAAACACTGATTTTTCTTGAGAAGAAAAGGCGTCTCAGCCGAGCCGGGATTTAAAAAAAGAAAGGGGGGGGGGAAAGAAACACACCCCTTTCTGATTACCCCCCTCCCCTCCTTTCTTGAAATGCAAACTGATTTAAGACCTCGGGCGAGTGGAAAAAAACGTGATGTATTTCTTTCCTCTTCCGACGTCTCCATCTTGCCCCGGTTCACCTGTGTAATAGTTTTAGAATGAGAGCTATTGAGCTAATAAGGGGAGCATGCATATGTAATCAACAGCGCAACAAAAAAAGGACCTAGGCTAGATCTCATCAAAGCATATTATTATGCAAACATACATAATTAATATGTGGTGAAATATGGCTATGTTACATATTTAACATTATTGCTTTACAACATATTGCATTTACACGGGAGCACACTATGAATATTAAGCATATTGGCAGAATATCAACCCTAAATTTAGTAGTTTTAGGTTGGTTTTTTTTTGGCTTTAACAAAATTGTACTGTTAAATTCTCAAAGTGGTATGTGCTCAGTATTTATATTGCGTTGGATGTTTATTAAAATTCACAGCTACCAATTGCTCTGCAAAGTGCAGTTAAAAGATTACAGTAGCCTGAAGGCAGTTGAAGATCAATAAATAATAATAATATAATAATAATAATAATACATTATTTCTATAGCACCTTTCAAAAGAAGAGTTGCACAGTGCTTCACAGAATACAATACCATACATAAATACCGTGGTTATTGAACACTTTGTTATCGATAAGACACGGCCAGGGAGCAATGCCTGTGGGGCACATTTTCGGCAGAGCTTAGAATGAATAGAAGGTGGCTGCTAAATGAGGGTACGTAGGAGCTTGTGTGTGTGTGTTTTTTTGTGTGCATATGAGTGTGCATGGGCGGCATGGTGGCACAGTGGTTAGCGCAGTCGCCTCACAGCAAGAAGGTCCTGGGTTTGAGCCCCGGGGTAGTCCAACCTTGGGGGTCGTCCGGGGTCGTCCTCTGTGTGGAGTTTGCATGTTCTCCCCTTGTCTGCGTCGGTTTCCTCCGGGTGCTCCGGTTTCCTCCCACGGTCCAAATACATGCAGGTCAGGTGAATTGATCGTACTAAATTGTTCCAAGGTGTGTGTGTGTGTGTGTGTGTGTGTGCATGTGTGTGTGCGTGTGTGTGTGTGTGTGTGTGTGTGTGTGTGTGTGTGTGTGTGTGTGTGTGTGTGTGCCGGCCCTGTGATGGCCTGACGGCCTGTCCAGGGTGTCTCTCCGCCTGATGCCCAATGAATGCTGGGATAGGGTCCAGCATGCCCACGACTCTGAGAGCAGGATAAGCGGTTCGGATAATGGATGGATGGATGGATGATGGATGAGTGTGCATGCACATAGGCGTGTGTGTGTGCATGTGTGTGCTCACAGACATGAGCACACACATGCACATGTTAAACCTTCTCCCCTTGTTGGAGTGGAGGAGAAGGAAAACTGTGTCCTCATATGTACAGTATTGCATTCCCTCAAACACTTAAACATGCTGATTTAAGCGATATTTGTGAATAAATATAGAATCTCTCTCTCACACACACACACACACACACACACTTGCACAAACTAAACAGACAACAAAAACATTTGTGAGTGAAGATATGTGAAAGAGAGGGAGACAGACGTTTGAATTTAAAACTGCTCTTTATTCAACGAGAAACAATCTTAAACATCTCTGAAACATCTCTCTTATAATATTCAACAGTCACTGCTTTAGAGTAACACGTCCAGAAGAGTTCATCTACCATTGCAGCACCCCAGATCAATTCAAATGAGAAACAATTGAGACAGACAGACAGACAGAGAGAGACAGAGACAGAGACAGAGAGAGGACAGAAAAACAGAGAGAGGTGAGAGAAGTGAGAGAGAGACAGGAGGGAGAAAAGAGAGAGAGAAGACAGAGAGAGTGGGGGAGCAAGTGAGCCTTTAGGGTGCCAACAGTAGCAGCACACACAAACACCTTTTGACAGGGAGCTCATCAATAATAATCTAAACTATGTCTCATCACAAACTGGTTGTGTTTTCTTTAGCGTTCCTCTCTCACCCTCCCTGGAAATACCATTTAGCCTCCGGGTCCTGGCACAGCAGGGGTGAGAGAGCAATTAGATCCCGGCTGCAGAAATGGAAGGCAGACGGAAGGAGGGAGAGCTAGGGTGGAGGAGGAGAGAGAGAACGGAGAGATGGAGCGAGGGATATGGTGTAAGGAGAAGACGAGGTGGTTCTGGAGAAAAGTATCGGGGAAGAGAAGAAACACGAGCACACACCAGGACAAACCAGCAAACAGAGATGTTAGTGAGGGCCGTGTTGACTATGCGAGTATGCAGAGCAGCAAGGAAAAACTCGAGAGGATGAAAGCAAGGAAAGGTTAATGGCTTGCAACTAGCGGAGAGGAAAAGAGCGTGTGAGGCAGACAAAAAAGAAAAAAAAAGGAGAAAAAGAAATGTGAGGAGGAGAAATGAGAGATCACACAGGTTTCTAAAGATGACCTCGCGGATCATCAGCCCTAAAGCAAACTGGAGAAGGACGGACCAGAGAGAGAGAGAGAGAAAACAAATGAAAGGGTGATCGAAGTTGTGCAACCAGGGCACCAAGGAAGGAAAAATAAAAGGAACAAGGGCAGAGAAAATGGGGGGTGGGTGGTGGCACAAGAACGAGCGCGCTCGGAGCGGTTAAATACCATTTTATTGCAAAACCCCCCGCGGAGGGGCTGTGTTGGATTGTGTCTCTGCAAAGTGGGTGCTGCGTCACACGGAGAGAGGGAAAGGAGGTAGAGAGAATGACGGAGAGAGAGAGAGGTTGGAAGGAGGAGACAGAAGAAACCATCAGTGGATTAAAGATGGGATTCAAAGGAAACAGTGCACCTCTCCCTCCTTCACCTCCAAGCTCCATTCTCTTTCTTTCTTCCGCTGTGTCTTTTCATCTCCCGGTAATGTTTTAACATATCAGCGGGGCCATCGTCTGAATTTTAAACATCACTCTGTCTTATTTCTTTTGAACCTCGGTCAGAGAGGGTATTCTAAAGCAGTTGCAGCATCTTAAACGACCAGAGTGAACTTACAGGATAATTCCAGTGTCTTTACAACCTGGGTCTTATTTTAAATACGTACACTGAAGAGCCGAAACCTTATGACTATACCTATTATGCTGTTGGTCCTCCGTGTGCCGCCAAAATAGCGTTGACCCGCTGAGGCCATGGACTCTACAAGACCCCCTGAAGGTGTCCTGTGGTATCTGGCACAAAAACATTAGCGGCAGATCCTTCAAGTCCTGTAAGTTAAAAAAGTGGAGCCGCCATGGATCGAACTTTTCGGTCCCGCACATCCCACAGATACTCAATCAGATGGAGATCTGGAGAATTTGGAGGCCGAGGCGACACCTTGAACACTTCGTCATGTTCCTCAAACCATTCCTGAACAATATTTGCAGTGTGGCAGGGCGCATTATCCTACTGAAAGAGGCCACTGCCATCAGGGAATACCGTTGTCATGAAGGGGTGGACCTGATCTGCAATGGTGTTTAGGTAGGTGGTGTCTATCAAACAGACGTCCACATGAAGGGCTGGACCCAGGGTTTTCCCAGCAGAACATTGCCCAGAGCATCATACTGCCTCCACCGGCTTGTTGTCTTCCCACAGTGCATCCTAGTGCCATCACTTCCCCAGGTAAAAGGCGCACATGTACACTGCCATCTATATAATCTAAAAGAAAATGGGATTCATCAGACCAACCCACCCTCTTCCACTACTCCAAGGTCCAGTTCCGATGCTCACGTGCCCATTGTAGGGGCATTCGACAATGGACAGGGGTCTTCATGGGCACTCTGATCAGTCTGCGGCTACGTAGCCCAATACGCAACAGGGTGTGATGCACTTTGTGTTGTGACACATTCCTCCTGTAATCATCATTAAAATGTACTGTGACTTTTGCCACAGTAGACCAACCTACAGACCACTGTCGGTAGGTTCTCACCACTGCTGACCAGGAGCGCCCCACAAGCCTTGCTATTTCAGAGATGCTCTGACCCAGTCATCTGGCCATAACAATTTGGCCCTTGTTAAAGGCGCTCAGGTCTTTACCCCTGCCCATTTCTCCTGCATCCGACATGTTGACTAAGAACTGATTGTTCGCTTATCATCTAAACTTTTTTTTGGGGGGGGGTTGTTCTTTAGTCGATGTGAGGGTCTAAGAACAGGATGTTGTATTGCTGTAAAGCCTCCTGAGGCAAATTTGTAATTTGTGCTATTGTGCTATACCAATAAATTGGCTATCAAATCTACCCAGATCTTGACATGTGCCCTTGTTTGGAGATGATAAACATTACTCGGTCCGCCTGTGAGTGGTCATAATGTTTTGGCTCATCAGTGTATATCGGTCTTTTTCACATATCAGTTATTATATAATTGTGCTCACTGGCTTCATTGTGTAGATTGTAGATACACGACCACTGCTGGACTCCGCTTTACAATGGTGTCTTATGGGACAAGTGAATAGGAGTCTTAAACGTGTCCTTTAAACGGCAACCCCCCCCCCCCCCCCAGTGTCTCAGTCAGACTGTGTCCATGACTGTCCATTATCTATGACTTCTCTATTTTGCTGGCCGGCTAGTTTATGGATGGTTACCACCACCTACGGTAAGTATAGGCTGCTACTTTCTGCAAGTTGAACCAGGAAGTAGATCAGCAGTGTCATCCACCGTTGATCATATTGGACATTTTTGGATAATAACTTAACTTTCACTTTCGTTTTCACTTCCAAAAACGCTCGTGTTCAGTTGCCCCATTAGATAATGTTGCAAAGTCCTGCGCTGGTGCTGTGTCCAAAATCTCCACAATGAAGTCAGTGAGTCAAATTACATCATTACTGGGCATCCGGGTGGTGTAGTGGTCTGTTCCGTTGCCTGTCAACACGGGGATCAGCGGTTCAAATCCTCATGTTACCCCCGGCTTGGTCGGGCATCCCTACAGACATAATTGGGCCTGTCTGCGGGTGGGATGTGGGTATGTGTCCTGGTCGCTGCACTGGCGCCTCCTCTGGTCGGTTGGGGTGCCTGTTAAGGGGGGATGGGGAACTGGGAGGAATAGCGTGATCCTCCCACGTACTACGTCCCCCTGGCGAAACTCCTCACTGTCAGGTGAAAAGAAGCGGCTGGTGATTCCACCTGTATGGGAGGAGGCATGTGGTAGTCTGCAGCCCTCCCCAGACAGGCAGAGGGGGTGGAGCAGCGACCAGCACGGCTCGGAAGAGTTGGGTAATTGGCCGGATACAATTGGGGAGAAAAGGGGGGGGGATTACATCATTATTGATATGGATGATGGTGAAAACTATGGAAATAAGACCCAGGCTGTAAAAAAAACTACAATTACAGTCTTCGTTCGACAGCACGGACATGAAGCAAAGTTGCACTGTATCGACTTGCGGTACTGGCAGAAGGAATACTTCTGATCTCTTGTGCACGTGTACGTGCCGCTGGCGTGATGTGAGGCGAAGGGGCCATGCTGGGGTTCAACTCATGGTTATGCATGGCTGGGTATGAGCTCTGCGACTGTGACCTGAGCTAATGTTTATGCAGCGGCCTGCGAGCTGGCACGGGTGCCGGCCGCTCGCGCCGCTTCTCACCGTGACCTGGAGAAACCGGTGATTCAGAGATCGGAGGGTCTACAACCAGTGAGGAGGGCACGCAGAGAGAGAGAGAGAGAGAGAGAGGGGAGTTTAAAAAGGAAAAGAGCAGAGAGGAGAAGAGAATTTGGCTGGTAATGAGATTGCCTTTGCACCTTCAAGTTGGTGCCATCTCACACATAAACACCCCGAAAACATAATAACAAAACCAAGATGCCAAATAAATAAATAAATAAATAGATAAAAAAGATCAGAGATATTCACACAGGGCTTGACATTCACTTTAATTTTTCCACTTCTCTCTCTCTCTCTCTCACACACACACACAGACACACACTAAACACTCTGTTCCCACTGGCAAAAAGCATTCTTCTGGCGCTGGCACACGGTGGCATATATGTGGGCGATTTGCCCTTTAAATGTACAGCAGTGAGTTAAGCCTCCAGTGGCCTTTTCCAGGCTTGTCTCCCTTGGCTAAAAATATGATGTGGAGCACACAACATCAGAGAGGGGCAAGGAGGCAGTAAAACACACACTACAATCACCGAGAACCCCCCCCCCCACCACCACCACCCCTGCACGGTCTGTCCCCTGTCCCCCATCCCCAAGCCAGTACGTCAGCTGATTATGAAGAACAAAAACGGGATTTGCGCAGTCGGAGGCTAAAGCAGTTTTGTCCTGGATAATATGTTGTGGGGGAGTAACCGTGGTGGGTTGTATTGAACAGCTTATGATGCCAAAGGAAAAGTCTAATAATGATGAATAATGAATGTTCTGTTGGGGACTGAGCATGGAGGACAAGCGCGTGTGTGTGTGTGTGTGTGTGTCTGTGTGTATGTGTGTATGCATGTGTGTGTATGCATGTGTGTGTTTGTGTGTGTTTTTGTGTATGTGTGTGGTATGTCTGTGTGTGTGTGTATGCATGTTTGTGTGTGTGTGTATATGTGTGTATGTTTGGGTATGCATGTGTGTGTGTATGTATGCATGTCTGTGTGTGTATGTGTGTGTATGTGTGTGTATGCATGTGTGTATGCATGTGTGTGTGTGTGTGTGTGTGTGTGAGAGAGAGAGAGAGAGAGAGAGAGAGAGAGAGAGAGAGAGAGAGAGAGAGAGAGAGAGAGAGAGAGAGAGAGAGAGAGAGAGAGAGAGAGAGAGAGAGAGAGAGATGGGGGGGGGTTATGAGGGACAGAGAAGTCCCATATCGCAGCGTTCCCTCAGGACATTGAATTAGATCAAACAACAGCAGGACAAGACGTCCACGCCGCCTGAGACGGGGGGCGGGGGGGGGGGCGGCTGACGTAAACAGGTTGCTGCGGCGCTCCACCAGTGTCGGATCAATGCTAAAGTGTTAAGTGCCGGTTCTAATGGCATGTTTGAAGCGGGCCGGGCTGTGAGACGAACAGACATCTGGTATTAAAATGTGCGCGCTGCAGAATTGGGTTCCCCTACGTTTACTGCGAGATTGAGTTTGATTTAAAGTTCAGACAGAATTGAAACCATGTCGAGTACAAAGGTCTGCCTCTGACGGTTTAAAGCGCTGGCTGCGGGCTGCCTGCCTGCTCTCTCTTTCTGCTGAGACTTCTCTCTGTGGACGGGTCCGCATCACGTGTGTGTGAGTGCGTGCGTGTGCGTGCGTGTATGTTTCCGAATCAATTTCTAAGGAGCGAGCGCGGATGTTTTTCCCTTCCCGAGTCGAATAACATTTCCAGATATCCTCCATAGCTTTTAAGGTCGTTTCCGAGGTTTTTGTGATAGTTTTGGACAATTTTGGGAAGCCGCTTTGGTGCAAGGTGCATGGGCAATGCCATCTAGGACGGTACGACGCCTGTCAGTTTGAAAGCCGTTGCGCGTGACTCTGACCGTGTCGTTGGCGTCATTAACAAAAGTGTGTGACATGTCACCGTCAGAGGGTTGAGACAAATTTCAAAATCACAAAACTTTGCAAATATATAAGTATACATAGGGGCGTGCGGGTGGTGTAGCGGTCTGTTCCGTTGCCTACCAACACGAGGATCGCCGGTTCGACTCCCCCGTGTTACCTCCGGCTTGGTCGGGCGTCCCTACAGACACAACTGACCGTGTCTGCAGGTAGGAAGCCGGATGTGGGTATATGTCCTGATCGCTGCACTAGCGCCTCCTCTGGTCGGTCGGGACGCCTGTTCGGGAGGACTGGAGGGAATAGCGTGTTCCTCCCACGCGCTACGTCCCCCTAGCAAAACTCCTCACTGTCAGGTGAAAAGAAGCGGCTGGTGACTCCACATGTATTGGAGGTGGCATGTGGTAGTCTGCAGCCTTCCCCGGATCGGCAGGGGGGGAGCGGCGATCGGGACGGCTCAAAGAGTGGGGTAATTGACCGGGTGCATTGGGGAGAAAAAAGGAGGAACCCCCCCCCCCAAAAAAAAATAATATGAATGAAAATAGAATATAAATAAATAATAAATAAATATAAAAATATAAATAGTTGATGCTGATTTACTGGGTGTAAACTGGTGTTCTTATAGTGTGTGTGTGTGTGTGTGCGCCCCCCTATGTCTTTGCCTACCTGTAGGCAGTCAGAAGCGAGGTAGAGAGAGAATTAAGGGAAGACATGATGCACTTGTGTGTATTTGTGTGTGTATTTGTGTGTGTGTTTGCGTGCACTATAGCTTGCTCCCTTGGGGGCCAGATGGGGACCCAGTGTACTCCAGATGGGAAAGAGAGAGGGGACAAGCGATGATTGCAACCCTGTTCACAGCCAGCCCATAGAGTTGTTGACTTTAATTATTAGTCACTGCGTAGATGTAGTTGGCCCTGGCTCTGCGCTCTGCTACTTCTCCAGGCTTCTGGCCCAGTTTCAGCTCTTTCTTCCCTCTCCAGGTTAGGCACAGGGGGCAGTCACACACACAGACACACAACACATACACTCACATACATGTACTCTAAATCAGGCTTTGGCTTCTAGTCCAATATGTTTGATGGCTGCCAACTAGAGGGTCAGTCAGGCCAGTAAGGGACACAAAGTCATTAGACTGTCTGCTGCTTCCAGATTGTTCTGGCCAGCGCTCTCTCTCTCTCTCTCTCTCTCTCTCTCTCTCTCTCTCTCTCTCTCTCACACACACACACACACGTACACGCACACACATGCACACACACACACAATTCTTACAATATTTCTACGGCAGGTGAGGCGGCTCTGAGGCGTGGCTTAAGTTTTGATTTAATTTGTAATAAGCCTCTCTGAACCCAATTGGGCCTCGTCCCAAATTAATTTTTCAGCCATGTCCCCTGATCAGTTTCTTTTTTTTTTTTTTAAATTTCAGAAGCACATCTGGTTTGGAGGTGCTGGTCCCAGATGAACTGGTTGACCTTCTCCTTTAAGTGCTCTTTCCCTCCCCCTGGCTGGTATGAAAGCGCCGGCTCGGTCCCAGCAGCTCCGGTATTGGACTCTATTGAGGAGTAAAACTAGCTGTGGGGTGCTGCGGCATGCAGCAGCTCTCAGATTCAGATTCTTTTGAAGTTGCCACACAGCAGATGAATAGGTTCCCTTCCTCCATAGGCTTGTGCAGGAGATTCCCCCATACAAGTCTATCATGCCTTTGATAGGAGTCCCTCGTGTGTTAGCGGAGTTGGACCTCGCTGGCAATTGCAGGACCCAGCGGTGCCTTCATGGCCACAGTAGGCTGTTTGTGTTTTCATGTGAGCTGCCAATCAATTTCACACATTGTTATTCCCCCTGCTGCAGCAACCGCTGCTCCATTTTAGCCTCAAGCCCTGAAACATACATGGACAGACATCCATCCATTCATCATCCTTCCAGCCATTGATTATGCATCTATCCCTCCATGGATTATGCATCCATCCCTCCAGCGTCCCTTGCACCCATCCTGTGCACGCATCTATCCATTCAAAGCATGCAGGCACAAAAGTACTATGCATTAATCATCCACCCATCCAATGCTCGCATGCGAGCACACACACACACACACATCCATCCATCCATCCATCCATTTGTCCATTGCACACATGCATGCACACATTCATCCACTTATCCACCCACCCATCCATCCACCCATCCATCCAACCATCCAACCAACCATCCAACCATCCATCTCTTGATGCATGCTCAGTAATCCAGAGAAGGAAATCCCAGAAAGTTGAATCAGTTCATCTGGACACAACACGTAGTGGGAGAAATGTTTAATCACTCGTCTAAGTTCGTCAGGCTGATGAAGCGTTTCTCCCAGTAAACGTTGTGTCCAGATGAACTGATTCAACTTTCTGGGCCATCCATCCATCCACTCCTCCAATAGGCACGCACACACGCATGCATGCACACATGCACGCATTCATTCAACAGCCATCCTTCCATCCATCCACCCATTCAGCATGCATGCATGCACACTTAGTGTGTGGGGCAAACCATTCGCATTCATTAAGCTAATGCATGGCTGTAAAAAAGACACTTTTTTTCTTGGTGTTTTTATGATTTATTGTGCAAGAGAAAAGTGAAATTGAGTATACGGTGGTGTAAGTTATTTAAGTGATTTAGAGGTGGCGCAATGCTTTTCCCTGACTCTATGATTTATGGTTATTGCAAAAATGTGAAATTGAGTATATGAGTATAAGCATATTACCTTATGATAATATAAGTAATTGAAGAGATTTAAAGGTGTGGAGCCAGGCTGGATGTTGCATATACAGCAGGCGTTGGGGAGGGCGGAAATGGCGGCCTATCCGACTCAAATCACCCTCCCTGGAGAGTCGACACATCTGTAAATTTGGCTCGTGGTGGCTTATTGTTTGGCTGTTGATATATTTGATGATATATCAGAGGGTTATGAAATGTTGGCGTTATGAGATGTATTATTCAAATTAAATGGATGTGAAATATGGTGCTGGCTCACATCAAGATATTGTTTGAGCAGTGCATTTTTTTTTCTCGTTTTGTCAACAATCGAACGACGGTTCGCCAAAACACCTTACAAACCTGAAGCACCTCTGGAGACATAACCTTTCCCTGGCTGTAATATCGGTGAATAAACATCGGACTTCAGTGTTATTCTTTGCTGTGTGCTTTTTGATGATGTTGCTGAGGGCCAAATAAGAGTAAAAGGTCAGGCTTAAATGGAAGCAGTCTCTGCAGGCAGGGGCCCTGTTTCTCTCGACTTGCTCTGGGCAATTCAATTTTATCATGGCTGCCACCTCTCACTGGGCTAATGATGGCCGGGGCTTCATTAAGAGGCTCGTTAAGTCCCCTCGTTAAGCCGCGGGGCTGGAAAGGCTTTGATTGTTAATGGCTCTTCATGAGGAGCTTTACAGTGAGGAACCTGCTTCCCCCCGGTGGTCCGCACCAGCTGGATGGTTTTGGCCGATTGACCTCAGCCGGTTACAGTCCATGGTGGAAAATAAATACAAGCTTTGCGTCAGTAGGTGTAGGTGGTTCACAATGTTCTCCCAAAACGTCCTTGTGATTCAGTTTGCGCGAGATCGTGAGGCCTTGTAGGCCTCAAACGTAAACTCATTGAATTGCACCCAAATCCGTGAACCTGAATCACAAGGCATTTAACGGCAGGCTCATGTGAATGGTCTGCCTTGGTTCACTGTCGACCTCAAGTATAATTTGATCCAAGATATAAACTCTGTTCTGCAAATATACAACATACACACAAAGTATGTTCATATACCATACCATTACAATTTACTATATATATATATATATATATATATAGTAAATTGTAATGGTCACAGATGAATAGACTTGCTAACCAGTCAACTAAAGGGTCCAACCCGTTAGCTAAGGGGCTAGCAAGTCTACTCATCCGTGATCGTTACGCTAGCCCCCTCCTTAGGGAAGTGCGTCCCCGCGCTTCAGCATACCAGCTCCCTCATGCCTCTGGGCGCATGCGCTTCCAATGGCCTCACACGGTCTCACCATCCCACTTCTGACACCAGTGTAGCGAATTCAGGGGGCAGTCGGGATGCGAACTTAGGTTGCCCGCACCACGGGCGATTGCGCTAACCAGTCGACAAAAGGGTCGGCCCCTTTAGTTGACTGGTTAACATAGTCCCGGCTGCCCCCTGAATTCTCTACTACATACATACATACACACACACATACACACACACACACACATATATATATATATATATATATATATATGTATATTGTCACATTGGCAGCTGATGAGTGCGTGACGCACAAAACAAGCTTGTACTGTAACATATGAAAATTTTCTTATCTATCTTAAATTCCGCTCATTTGTTGAGCACTTTTATCAGCAACACCATTGATGGTTTGTGGGGGAAAGAATCTCTCTCTCTCTCTCTCTCTCTCTCTCTCTCTCTCTCTCTCTCTCTCTCTCTCTCTCTCTCTATATATATATATATATATAATAAAGGGTTTTTTGACATTACTTAAACATCTGATCACATTCAGTCCCTCCAAGACATAAGAAAGAGACACCATTAGAGAGGGACCTCGTGAGAACTGAAGTCATTTCGTGGAAAGGCTTAATTGGCGGTCAAGCCCTTCAGTAACACGGTGCATGGCAACGGACGAGCACCTTTAGACCAGCAGGTGACAGTGGCTCGGGTAAATTTCCAGTTTGCTAAGTGCTGTTTGCCCTCTAACCAGACCCTCTCTCTCTCTCTCTCTCTGTCTCCCGCTCTTTCTGCCAGAGTGTTTTTCTTTAGTTTACAAATCACACAGATCGTTTGAGTCATTTAGAAAAAAGGTGCATTTTGAAGGTGACGCGTTTAGTTTTGCACTGTGTGCTCAATGTTTTTGCAGTGTTTTCGGGCATGAACTTTTTAAACAGTAAAAGTTATGATAAACAACCTTGTCAACACCCCTGCTTATTGTTTACCCCCTGGGAAGGTGGCGTATCCACCGCCCCCCGTCTCCCCCCACCCACCCTTTAAGAAAATGGCCACCGGCAAATTAATGAATATTTCGAATCAAAGTATCCCTCCCTCATTTCATTTACCAAATGTGCTTAGCTGTTGCCACGCAACAATGCTTCCCTGAGCTGTCTCCCCGTCCCCCCGGCCCCCGCACGAGTGCCGCACTCCTTATTTTTTTTAAAGCCAAAGTCACACTTTCCCAAGTGGGGGGCTAATTTAGCAGTCCTTTTATCACAATCGCTATTCGACCCACGTAGGCGTAGGGTAATGAGATTGAATCTTAATGCGCTGGATGCGTCCCGCTGGTTTGTCGCGCTCGTCAGGGACAGAGTGGAGCTACAGGGCCTTACTGATATTACCTCGCCTTGCATGAATGATCACCGGCCACCCAGCCGCCCCGCCGGCCCGCTGGTGCCGATCCAATCAGCCAGCACCAGGCCAAGATCGATACGCCGTTCTCCGTGTCCCACCGCTGTGCAGCCCTCCGCCCTTCTCTCAAACGGCAGCTTCAGAAAATCGTCACTCCCCCATTAATTATTGCTAGTTTGGCTGTGTTGCAAACTCAAACTGATCTCTTTTTTTTTTCCTTCTCGTATCAAAGTAATTCTCTGTCATGTCAAAATGAAACAGAGTATTTAGGTGTCTTCGGCTCTACATTAAGATACAAATCTGAAAATGACTTAATTTAAAAGTGTTCACCCCCTTTGTGTTCTCAACTCAAAGGGAGACAGGTGTATTCGGTGTTGTTAAGAGATCGCACTGATATGTTAACAAGGTCCACTTGTATTGAATGTGAGTCTGTGTTGAGCTGCATGATTGTACAGTCAGCAAATATGTGAGGTGTCACAGCTAACACGGCAGATCAGATCATTCCTTTTTTTTGTGGATTTTTCCACCTTTTTCTCCCCAATTGTAACTGTCCAATTACCCCACTCTTCCAAGCCGTCCTGGCTGCTGCTCCACCCCCTTTGCCAATCTGGGGAGGGCGGCAGACCACCACATGCCTCCTCTGATACATGTGGAGTCGCCAGCTGACAGTGAGGAGTTTCACCAGGGGGGATGCAGTGCGTGGGAGGATCACGCTATTCCCCCCACCCCACCCCCCTCCGAACAGGCGCCCCGACAAACCAGAGGAGGCGCTAGTGCAGTGACCAGGACACATACCCACATCCGGCTTCCCACCCGCAGACACGGCCAATTGTGTCTGTAGGGATGCCCGACCAAGCCGGAGGTAACATGGGGATTCGAACCGGCGATCCCCATGTTGGTAGGCAATGGAATAGACTGCTACACTACCCGGACGCCCCGATTAGATCATTCCTGTTGTCAAGGAAGACCAAGAGAAGTTATTAGGAGGCAAAAAGCTGGAGAAAGTTTATGAAAATATTGGCAGAGCTTTGAGCCTTCCTAGTAGCACCCTAAGATCTATTGTAACAGAATAGGAAACAAAATATGGCACAATCCAGCCCCTGCCAAGATCCACCGTCTCGCCAAGCCAAGCAAACCAAATGACCAAACTGAGCAAATGGGAAATTATCAGAGAAGTGGCTGAGAGACCAGTACACCAAGTTGCAGAACTCCTCAGCTGAAATGGGAGAAAATGCATTTAGCCTGCTGTGCCAACCAACCAAGTGCAATAAAATACAAATTAAAGCAAATTCCAAATTGGTTAACTCTCCAACATTTTACGTAGGCTACATTCACTCTGTGTCAACACAACCAGCGCAACTTCAGATCAAAAACTTTCAAATGCTGCATTCGAAGTGCTGTGAATTATGGTCACTCTTGTCCGCAAACAGGCTTTCAGTGTTTGGCCACCTCTGATTTTTAAAAACTATATTCACCAGAAGCATCAATATAACTTGTGTATGATACACTGATAGACATTCGTTTGTGTGCCACCAAAGTACATCATGCATCATGTCCGCTTTTTGGCAGGTTGGCAAGAATAAAAAGGGTTTTGTCTCCTTTCCTGCCGACACCCTACCTGTTCTGCTTGTGGAGTCCGGCGTTGTGGAGGAGGAGGCAGCAGGAGCAGCCTCTCCTCCTCCTCATCTTCCTCCTTCTATTTGGATTCAGCTGCTGCTGTTCTTCTGGGGGTCACGTTTGTCGTGACCCCTGGTTCATCTTGGGTTCAGCTGTCTTGCAAAGACTTAGATCACCTGGTGGAAATCGATGGCATGACATGAATATCGGCATCTGCTACTGATGCTCGCCATCTGATTTGGAAGAGTCAAAACCAATATGCACTGAAAAATGAGCGAAAATCTTCCAAAATCTAATAGTGTGAAACTCATCCAGGCGTACCCAAGAAGACTCGGAGCTCTAATTGCTGCCAAAGGCCTGTCTACAAGGGGGGTGAAGAAATCGAGGCCTCTCATATTTGGAAAAAAAACAAAAACAAAAACAAAAAACAAAAAACCCTCTGTTTTGCTTCATAATTGCGTTCAATCTATTTTGTTGATGAAAGGAGAGAAAATCATTTCAATGCATTTGAATTTGGAATTTTAGCGAGAACAAAATGTAAACAAATTCGGCAGGGGCGAACGCTTTCTGAAGGCACCGTACACAACTACGGGTTAGAGAATAACTGATTAGTGCGCTGTTGTGTTCATTTTTTACTTTCATACGATGCTCTCTTCAACTAGCAGGGGTGCCGTGTGTGCACAGACGACTAAGCTCTCTCTACTCCCAGCTGTTGGAGAGCGAATAGAGGCTTTTAAAGAGAGCAGGGGAGCATGTGTTCTGGATATCATTGAGATTAGGGGGATCCTGGTTTGTAGACGCTACCCTGTGGGGATGGAGAGATGAGACAGAATACAAGGGGAAAAAAGTGTGTGTGTATGTGTGTGTTGGTGAGAGAGAGAGAGAAAAAGATAGAGCAAACAAGGGAAAGAGTGGGAGAGGGGTATTTCGAATATGCTGTCTGTTATCTGCCCCTGTTCAAATTCATTATATCCCCAAAGCATGCAGAAGATAATCTTCTTGTTTTGTTTTCACTTCCTCACTCGAAAACAAACTTAATTTTTAACTGCTGTTTACATCATTCATCTTTCCTCACCCGCTGCTTTCGCCCCTTCCCTCTCTTCTCTCTCTTTTTCTGTCTTGTCCCTCTGTTTGTCTCTACTCCCCTCTGTCTTTCTGTCCCCCCTTACTTTCTTGCTATTCCTAGCTCCACACCGACATGGACAGGAATGATGGACGTACCAAGTATGTGCTCCGGGGTGAGGGGGCGGGCTCGGTGTTTGTGATTGATGAGAAGACGGGCAACATACACGTCACCAAGCCGCTGGACCGTGAGGAGAAGGACGAGTACCGGCTCATTGCCACGGCCACCGACCGGCAGACGGAGCGCGCCCTGGAGCCTTCGTCCCAGTTCATCATCCGGGTGCAGGACATCAACGACAACCCACCTGTCTTTGATGAAGGGCCCTACAGCGCCATTGTGCCTGAGATGGCCAACATAGGTACTGCAATGGCGGGAAGGCGTTGAATTGGCACGATTATTTTTAAGACATAAGCTTTTCTGAACAGTCATACCGCATACTGATATCATGCAAATGTTGATATGCAGATTCAGTTTGTGAACGAAACGTGTAGGTGTATAATATAGATGAAAATGTTAAGTACGGAGCTTATGATCACTAAACGATCATAACCGTCCCATAATTCTTTGCGCCTTTGTCCTCTCTGTGGAAATGACCATCCCAGAGAAAAACGAGCAGGAGCAGCCGGTCTCAGCAAATTCAAATGTATTGTTCAACAGTTACATAGATACAATATGTCTTTAGCATGGCGTATGCAGCCCAAGCTACGAAACGCAAAGAGCAAGTAGCAATAATTTCATTGCTACTGTCATCAGTTAGGTGACAAACATCCTGTTCTGGTGTTGCAAAGGGTCCCTTTGGTTTGAATGTGAGTCTGCCAAGTGTAACGTACGTAGAACAGGATACATACTCATCTCTACATACTTAAGTGTATGCCCCAATAGTATAAAGTATACACCACATACACCATCACATGTAGAATGTACCACCTAGTGGTTCTCAATTTGATTCTCAGGTACCACCAGTACTGCCAGCTTTCTAATCTGCCGGGTAGTTAATTAAATTCACCTGTTGTTCCAGGTCTAAAAACATCCAAAATTGCGTACTACGTAGTACATACTGCATACTCCGATCAGCCAGAACTTTAAAACCACTGGCAGGTAAGTGAATAACATGGATTATCTCATTACACTGGCACCTGTCAGGGGATGGGCTATATTAAACAGCAAGAGAACAGACAATTCTTGAAGTTGATGTGTTCTAAGCGGGGAAAAATGGGCAAGCGTAGGGATCTGAATAACTTTGACAAGGGCCAAATTATGATGGCTGGACGACAGGGTCACAGCATCTCCAAAACGGCAGGTCTTGTGGGGTGTTCCCGGTATGCAGTGGTCAGTACCTACCAAAAGTGGCCCAAGAAAGGACAACCAGTGAATCAGCAACAGGGTCATGGGCACCCAAGGCTCACTGATGCACATGGGGAGCGAAGGCTAGCCTGTCTGGTCCCATTCCACAGAATAACAACAACAACTTAGTTTTGTATGGGAACCCAAGGATTCTTTACACTATAGAGGAACGAAAAAGATAATGAAAGAGAGCAAAAAAATTGTCCTGCCAACAGATGATCACAGTGCATCACAGCTTGCTGCATATGGGGCTGTGTAACTGCAGACAGGTCAGAGTGCCCATGGTGACCCCTGTCCATCACCAAAACCCCCTACAATGGGCATGTCAGCATCAGAACTGGACCATGGAGCAATGGAAGCAGGTGGCCTTGTCTGATGAATCATGTTTTCTTTTACATCATGTGGATGGCCGGTGTGTGTGTGTGTGTTGTTTACCTGGGGAAGCGATGGCACGAGGATGCACTATGGGAAGAAGGCAAGCCGGCAGAGGCAGTGTGACGGTCTGGGCAATGTTCTGCTGGGAAACCTTTGGTCCTGGCATTCACGTGGATGTTACTTTGACATGTACCACCTACCTCAACATCGTAGGAGAAAAAGTACACTCCTTCATGGCAACAGTATTCCCTGATGGCAGTGGCCATAGGTGGTTTTAATGTTTTGGCTGAACGGTGTATGTGTGCTATCTTGCAACATACTGTTAGTATGTGAATAAAAGGTATGACGTCTTTTCAAAAAACTACGTCATCCTCGGTGTTTCCTTTCAACGCTTTCTGGGTTGATGTCGACACACTGTGTATAAACTTATTCCAGTGTGGCGACTGGTATCGTGTAGCAACTACAGAGGTATAAAGTTGATCAGCCACAGCATGAAGATATGGGAAAGAGCAATAGAAGCTAGTTTAAGAGGAGAGGTGATGATCAGCGAGCAGCAGTATGGTTTCATGCCATGAAAGATCACTACAGAGGCCATGTTTGCTTTGAGAATGTTGATTGAGAAGTATAGAGAAGGCCTGAAGACGTTACATTGTGTCTTTGTAGATTTAGAGAAAGCATACGACAGGTTGCCGAGAGAGGAGGTGTGGTATTGTATGAGGAAGTCAGGAGTTGCAGAGAAGAATGTAAGAGTGGCGCAGGATATGTATGAGGGAAGTGTGACAGTAGTGAGATGTGCGGTTGGAATGGCGGATGGGTTCAAGATGGAGGTGGGATTACATCAGCTCTGAGCCCTTTCTTGTTTGCAGTGGTGATGGACAGGTTGACGGACGAGATCAGGCAGGACTGTCCGTGGACTATGATGTTTGCAGATGACATTGTGATATGTAGCAAGAGTAGGGAGCAGGTTGAGGAGAGCCTGGAGAGGTGGAGGTATGCACTGGAGAGAAGAGGAATGAAGTCAGTAGGAGCAAGACGGAATACATATGCGCGAATGAGAGGGAGGACAGCGGATTGGTGAGGATGCAAGGAGTAGAGGTGACGAAGGTGTATGAGTTTAAATACTTTGGATCAACAGGTCAAAGTAATGGGGAGTGCAGAAGAGAGATGAAGAAGAGAGCGCAGGCAGGGTGCAGTGGGTAGAGAAGAGTGTCAGAAGTGAATTGCAACAGAAGGGTACCAGCAAGAGTTAAAGGGAAGGTTTACAAGATGGTTGTAAGATCATGAAAAACAGGAAACAAGCCGAAAGAAGACGATATTAGAGGGACAGCTTAGATTGGACGGTTTGGAGACAAACCAAGACGGGCAAGATTTGAGATGGTTTGGACATGTGTGGAGGAGAGATGCTGGGTATAGTGGGAGAAGGATGCTGAATATGGAGCTGCCAGGGAAGAGGAAAAGAGGAAGGCCAAAGAGGAGGTTTATGGATGTGGTGAGAGAGGACATGCAGGTGGCTGGTGTGAAAGCGGAAGATGCAGAAGATGACACGGATGATCCACTGTGGTGACCCCTAACCGGAGCCACCGAAAGTAGTAGTAGTAGTAGTATGGTGACTGGCAGCTGATTTTAAAATGTCAGAATAGCCGTTGATTTTAACTACTTTCTGATTAGGTGAAAGTTAGTACTTACTCAAATGGTTCTACCATTTGAGTTTGTTGGTTGTTTATTTCCCTTTTTGGTTGCTGTTGTGACATGAAGCATCCCAATACATAGTGGGATACTCATGCCAGCATAGAGTCCAGTGTTTGCATAATATAATATTTCCCAGGAGGTATCATGACATCCAGGTACCTGTCGCATTCTATTTGATGCATGTCATGGAATCGGTCATAATAAAAACGCCCTGAAAGTATTTTGACTTATTAAAAAGTCTACAATTTGGCACGCAGACTCCCTGATTAGATGGCGGTAATACCTGACTCAGCAGGTGAGTGTAATTAACTACCTGGCAGAATAGACGAACAGCAGCCCCGGGGATATGAAGGACCAGATTGAAAACTACTTTTTTTACAGCAAGGGGAAGCAGAGAAAGGAGTCATTGTTAATGTCATGGGACTCGAGGGTGTGACATGAGCACAGAGTGAGTTGTAATTGAGCTGCCGTTGGTGCCAAATACTGGCAGTAGTCGATTGCCTAATGCAGATCACATTTGTATTGCTCGCACGTTCAGGCCAGGATTCAGTTCAGCTTGTATGAGCTGTTTTAATGCATTGTTTTTACCTGTCACATAGCAGTAATTTAGCTGAGTTTTGGTGCCAGGGACAAACCACACATGGGCAGCTCTGGTTTTCGTTGGTGGGATTGCTTGAGAGTGATAAGGATTAACAAGTTTCTCGATGACACATGCAGGAGCCCAATGACTTTGCTCAGGGAATTAAAAGAATACTTGTTTTTTTTTCCCTCCTTTTTCTCCCCAATTGTATTCAGCCAATTACCCCACTCTTCCGAGCCGTGTCAGTCTCTGCTCCACCGCCCTCTGCCGATCCGGGGAGGGCTGCAGACTACCACATGCCTCCTCCGATACACGTGGAGTCGCCAGCCGCTTCTTTTCACCTAACAGTGAGGAGTTTTGCCAGGTGGACGTAGCGCATGGGGGGATCATGGTATTCCCCCCGGTCCCCCCCCCCCGAACAAGCACCACGACCGACCAGAGGGGGCGCTAGTGCAGCGACCAGGACACATACCCACATCCGGCTTCCCACCCGCAGACACAGCCAGTTGTGTCTGTAAGGATCCCCGTGTTGGTAGGCAACGGAATAGACCGCTACGCTACCCAGATGCCCCAAGAATACTTATGTTTGATTGACCGTTCCCTAAAGCTGTTTGTATATAGTTCATACTCTTAAGTACTCCTCCAAAATATTATGCTACGGGCGTCCGGGTGGCGTGGCAGTCTATTCTGTTGCCTAACAACATGGGGATCGCCAGTTCGAGTCCCTGTGTTACATCCGGCTTGGTCGGGCGTCCCTGCAGACACAATTAGCCGTGTCTGCGGGTGGGAAACTGGATGTGGGTATGTGTTCTGGTCACTGCACTAATGCCTCCTCTGGTCAGTCGGGGCACCTGTTTTGGGGGGGGGGGGGCTGGGGGGAAGAGCGTATTCCACGCGCTCCGTACTCCTGGCGAAACTCCTCGCTGTCAGGTGAAAAGAAGCCGCTGGCGACTCCACATGTACCGGAGGAGGCATGTGGTAGTCTGCAGCCCTCCCCAGATTGGCAGAGAGGGTGGGGCAGCGACCGGGACAGCTCGGAAGAGTGGGGTAATTGGCCGGATACAATTGGGGAAATAAATAAATAAATAATATTATGCTACTTGTATTCATAAAAGCATTACTTTATGTTCCATAGTAAATTTAAATGATTTTCTTAAAATATTACGTTTAAGGGTTATTTGTGGTGCCAGTCATTCCAACTTTTTACCCTGGGTTGAGAGTAAAAATCTTTTTGCCAGCAAATTCCACCTCTCTCTCTTATTAATCGGGACTTCAAATAAATGTAGTCAAATAATAAACGAACTGGGCTTGGAACCGTGACACAATTTGGCCACTCTTTTAAATCCTGAACACACCGACAAAGTGGGTGCAGAGTGGCTTCCGTAGTACTATTTTAATTTCATATCAAAAGCATATTTGCGATATTGCATTAAGAGGCCGGAATGACAAGACTTAGTTTTGTTTGTTTTTTTGTCAGTTCGAGCTCGCTTATATCCACCGTAAGCTCCTCTCCAGCTTTCTGCCATGTCTCCGATTTTTCGGAGCACTTTAAAAGAAATAAAAAAGAAAAGCTTGAAGAATAACTTTTAGAAAACACGTCTCACATTACCCGGCAAAAGGTTTATTATTTTGAATAATTCCCACCTCCGTCGGGTTTTTTTTATGAAATTCTCGGGTCCTCTCTAAACTTTCCCTGATCTCTTCCAGCATCCGTGTCCTTGCCACATATCTTTTAATTCACTGTGACGCCACCGCCGCTGCCGCCGCCGCCCACTTGGGAAAAGTCCAGAAGGAGGGGACCTATTTAGTAATCCTGTCAGCTGCGTTATGGATATCTGCTCCACAAAGCAGCTTCAGTCCCCCTGATTTAGTTGCCGGGTCTATCAGGGACTCAGACGTTAACCCGATGATCCAATATTGTTACTGTGCATGTAACGTGACAGAGGAACTCCCATCAGGGACTTGTTGGATGAGACTGTATAGGGTGGGAGGCCCCACCGTCGCCGCCACCCCCCGCTGCATACATACGAGACGCCGAAGCCAGACCCGCTGGAGCCGCGCCACTTTCCCGCTTCAGATTTAGGTCGTCGCTTTCTGCAAATTGTTTTGAATTTGTTCCACTTCTTCTTCTTTTTTTTTGTTGTTGTTTACATCGGCACCAGATGTGAGTTTGCATTGGAGGCTGGCTCCCCACCAGTCTGCCTGTACACACAACTCGAGTTCGATTTCCGCTCACTCTCCATCGCAAGGAGGATGTTTTACGGTGTGAGTTTTTGCTCTCGATGAATGCTTGGCAGTATGAATGTGATCTGTGTGAGCAGCGACGGCCTTTCTAAAGCAGCCCCGGCGGGCTGCATACCAATAGGTTTGCCTCAGCGCTGTGCGTGTTGCATCAACCTCGCTGCCGAACCTGTCTGATCTATTAGTCCAATCATTCCTCTGCCGGCCTCAGCCGCAGAGGAATTCCTACAGGTTTTTCCCCTTTCCTTCTTCGTTAATTTGCCTACCGTATCTTAAAAAAAGAAGAAAGACGGTCACAAAATTGAAGGGATTTCAGTGACTGGCATTCGGTGGTTGGTGTCAATCCAGTTATGCGAGGAAGTGCTCTGAAATCTAGCTGCCCTGGGGGGAAAACGCAGGCAAGAGAAGATGGATGAAAAATTTAAAGCCAAAAATGTAACATCGAGACTTGAAAATTAGTGATCTCTCTCTGGCTCTCTGTCTCTGCCTCTCTCTCCCTGTCTCTCTCTGTCTCTGTCTCTGTCTCTGTCTCTCTCTCTCTCTCTCTCTCTCTCTCTCTCTCTCTCTCTCTCTCTCTCTCTCTCCCCCCCCCCCTCTCTCTCTCTCTCTCTCTGTGTCTCTCTGTCTCTCTGTCTCTCTCTTGCTGGCTGTATCATTCCATCTGCCATCTGCTTAGCCTCTGATTCTTAACTACCTATATTGGATCAGCAACCAAAACTTTTTTTTTTCACTTTTGCACTCAATCCCTCCTCCCCCCCTCTCTCCATCCCTCCCTCCCTCTCTCTCTCCTCCCTCCCTTTGTCCCTCCCTCCCTCTCTCTATCTTTCTCTCTCTCGTGCTCTGTCCCTCCCCCTCCCTCTCTCTCTCTCTCTCTCTCTCTCTCTCTCTCTCTCTCTCTCTCTCTCTCTCGCTCTCCATCCCTCCCTCCCTCTCTGTCCCTCTCTTTCTCTCTCTCGCTCCCTCTCCCCTTCCTTCCTTCCCTCCCTCTCTCTCTCTCTCTCTCTCTCTCTGACTCTTTCTCGTTCTCCCATGGTGACACTATCAAGGCTTTGATGTCCGAAAACAGCAACAGCTGCTCCCGCAAATCCTGCCTTCCCGCGGAGCCTGTCAGACGCAGCAAACTCCCGCTTGTAGCGCCCGCTAAACTATGTGCATAGAGCGATACCAACTGTATAGATGAATAATATATCATTTATGTTTTATTTCATTTTATGTATATTTGGTGCCAGCTGCTTAAAATCTACTCGCAAAATTGATGCTCTGTGAGCCAACAAAGCAGAGATTCATGGCTCCCCGAACCAGAGGGAGGTCCAGAGAGAGAAAAGAGAAAAAGCGAGTGAGACAGAGAGGGCATTGAGCATACTGAGAAATTGAGAGAGAGCGCTGAAAGGAATTGGAGTCAGAGATGACGAGACGTGAAGTGATGGAGAGGGAATGGTCAAAGAGACGAAGGTGAGCAGGAGGTTAGAGGGAGAAAAGTGAATAAAGTATTTGTCACACCGCTGCCCAAAGAGATTGAAAAGAGAGAAGTTAGTCTGACCCACAGGAAGTGGGCTGTGGGTATAAGCCTGCCGTTGGCCGTCTGTTTCAGTCAGGATTTTCCTGCCCTTCCGCGATCTGCGTGTTAACCATTTTCAAAGTCCCTGTTGCTGCCTCCTGGGCTTAGCGCTGCCTGAGATGACTGTGATTGGCTTGAAAAAATACAAACAAGCCAGAGTGTTTTGTTCCCCACACCAGAATTATTATTGGTTCTGCCAAACCTTTCTGACATGGTGCTAAAACAAAGTGTGGAGATAGGTCTGGCTATGCAAGAGAGAAGTAAGAGAAAGTGAGAGGAGAGAGGAGAAAGGCATCTTATGAGCCCCCACACACGCACACACACACACACACACACACACACACACACACACACACACACACATCCATCCATCCATTATCCATCCTTACTCAGGGTAGCGGGGATGCTGAAGCCTATCCCAGTAGTCATTGGGCAGCAGGTGGGGATACACCCTGGACAGGCTGCCAGACCATCACGGCTCTCACGCACACACACACACACACACACACACACACACACACACACACATACTCGCAAATCTATACATGTGGGGCCCCCTCATTGACTACATTCATTTCCTAGCCCTTAACCCTAACCTTAACCATGCAAACTACATGTCTAAGCCTAACCTTTACCCTAACCCTAATTCTAACTTTAACCCTAAAACCAAGTCCTAACCCTAAAATAGACCCTTTTACTTTTGGGGCCTCATAAAATGGCCCCACAAGGTAAGTGGTTTCTGATTTTTCTATGCTAATGGGGACATTTGGTCCACCTTAGGATAGAAAAACATGGTAAACACACACACACACACACACACACACACACACACACACACACACCAGTTTGGCTTTGTTTTGACTGACTGTCCTTTTTCATTCCTGCTTTCTTTTTATTCCCCTTCTCGTCCATCTCTGTGTATTGCTCCTCTTCCGCTTTTCTTCCCATCCACACATTTTGTCCCCACCCCATTTCTCCCTTCCACTTTGTTTTTAATCAGATCTCTCTCTCTCTCTGTCTCTCTCTCTCTCTCTCTCTCTCTCTCTCTGTCTCTCCCTCCTCTTCCAGGCACGTCTATAATCCAGGTGACTGCAACAGATGCTGACGACCCGACCTATGGGAACAGTGCCAGGCTGGTATACACACTGGTGCAGGGCCAGCAGTACTTCTCTGTTGATCCCCAGACAGGTAAACATGTATGTGTGTGTGTGTGTGTGTGTGTGTGTGTGTGTATCTGTTCCTACCTGCTGCCGCTGAGCACACACCGACAAAGGAATGCAAACATGCACAGATGAAGAAAAAAAAACAGAACGTATACACCACACGGATTTGCAAACATCTCAGGATGCGGAGGTGCAAAGGCGCATCGTGTACGCCGACACGAGTGAATTGATTAATTCACCAACTTGTGAGGACACACACACACACACACACACACATACAGAATGTTTGAACACGCATGTGCAGGATAAAAGATATGGATACATGTGCAAACATGGAAAAAAAATGTAAATGCAAATGCAGGTTAAAAACCACAAGTGCATCATCCCTCCATCTATTTCCCTGTGCACATGTGCGGGTATGACGACATCCTCTGCAGCATGTACACACACACACACACACACACACACACACACACACACTTTCCCCCGTTGTGCATCCCTCATTCTCCTGTCACACTTAGTCATCCGTCTCTCCTACTTACCTATTCCCTTGTCTTCTCCCTCTCATTTTCCCCCTGCCTCTCTCTATCTTTCCCTCTGCCCCCCCCCATTCCTGTGTGCCCCTCGTTCTCCCTCCCCGGTTTGTTCCGGTGTGAGTTGGCAGAAATGCATTCGTGCTGCCAGGCCCTATACGCATCTAACGAAACACAGCGGCAGCCTGAAACGATTATATCTGAGAGGCAGAAGGGAAAAGACAAGTCTCAAAGGGGGGACATCAGGAAGTCTTGAAGGGGGGACATCAGGAAGGATGGTGGACTGCTACACAGGACACATTACACAGGGCTCAGAGGACCCGTCTCAGCTGAAATCAGATGTGGGTCCTCAATGTGCCTTCATGTCACCCGTGTCACCCCAGGGGAAATTTTGGGCGTGGGGGATGAGTGTGTATTGCGGTTCAGATGAGGGTGTGTGTGTGTGTGGTTTATTTTAGCATTTTGCCTTGAAGGAAAACTGTGGGTTCACTTGGAAATCAAGTCGGGGTGACGGATGCTTTGGATGTGGTCGTGATTGACAGCTGGCATGTAAACAGGTAGCTCTGGAAGAGCACTACTGCAACATGACACTGCCGAGGTTCAGTAGCTTGTGGTTGTGTTTGGCTCTGTCTTCTGTGTGTGTGTGTGTGTGTGTGTGTGTGTGTGTGTGTGTGTGTGTGTGTGTGTGTGTGTGTGTGTGTGTGTGTGTGTGTGTGTGAGCACATGCACAGGATAAAAGACACAGATACATGTGCAAACATGAAAAAAAGATAAATGCAAATGGCATCCCTCTATCGTTTACCCTATGCACATGTGCAGGTACTGCGACATCCTCCCCAGCATGTACACACTTGAAGGCACACACACACAGATAAAAATGCAGACACACACACACAGACATGCACACATACACAGACACACGCACATACACACACACACATACACATACACACAGACACACATATACTCTCAAACAGATACACACACGCGCACACACGCACGTGTCTGTGTGTGTTATGTGTATGTGTGCGTGTTTGTGTATGTATATGTGCACACGTGTGTATGTGCACACGCTTGTGTGTATATGTGTGTCGGCATGGGCCATCGGCGTTGTAGAAGCTCTGTCATAAACTGACATTTTTATATAGTTTTTAGCCCCAGTTTTATGCTGCACTTTCAGATCCTGGTTGTTTTACCTGTATATTTTAACAAGTTAAAAAAATTTAATCATCGGCTGTTTGGCGGATGGCGGGAGTGTCGGAAAAGCTGAGACGCGTATGGGAGCTAACTAGCATCAGCCAACCGGAATGGCAGATACCGAGAATCTAGAAGCCACAACTACAAACTGAAGCCGAATTTCCGCAGCAGGTCCACTTGCTGGATCCATGTCGGTAAGTCCCAATGCATGATACCTTTTCTGTGGGACACCTTTGCTAATACCAGATCAACGCTGTGGGCTCCGGGTCGGAGCCCCTGCGTGTAAGTGCCTGTGTCCTTCCTACGAGCTGCTGCTACCCACCACAACTGATCGCTTAAGTATTATTCTGCACTTTTAGCCCTGTGCTGGCCTCCTTTTTTTTCCCAGCTGTACATCCATAACCAATGGCTCTGCTCACCTCTCTGCCAGACTGTGGCAGCTGTGCCCATCTCATTCAGAAGATTGTGGAACTGGAGGGACGAATCTCCACACTGTACAAAATCCAAGAGACTGAGCAGTATATGGACACCATCATTCTCGGTCCAGTGCACACTGACACCGCTGCTAATTCTGCTTCTCCTCCAGTCACCGAGTCTCTCACCACAGCTCTCTGTCCTGCTGCTTAGGCTACCTCTCCTCCTTCGGTCACCAAGCCTGCTACCACCGCTGTCTGCCCTGCGGCTGCTGTGGTCCCTCCTCCGGTCATCAAGCCCAGTGAGTCCTGGGTCCACCTCGGGGCTAAACCTAAGGGCCCGGTCAACTTCACTCCATCCCATCACGAGCTCTGGACCCTGATCGGAGCTCGTAGCAGGAGAAGGAGGCGCTCCTCTCGTGCATCACTTAGCTTTGATATCCAGCTGGAGAATAAATACAATATCTTCGATCTGCACGACTTGCCACCTCTTTTGGCTGAAGAGCCCTGATCCCAGTCCCACAGCCCACTATCACCACTGGTCCCCCCACCAGCCAGTTTACACCAGCGCCAAGGAGAGCTGCTGCCCCCCTCTCTGTCCATCCTTCTCCATCCCCGCCGTCATCACAGGTGAAGTTATTCCCTTCCGTCCACTCCCCCTCTGATCATGGTTATCATTGGTGATTCGATTGTGAGAAACATATAGAGAAAATCTGGGGCAACTCTCTGTTTTCCTGGCGCTAAGGTGACTGACATCATGGAGAAAATCCCCAGCATCTTAGCTGTTCATCCACTCGCCTGTGATGTTGTCCTTCATGTTGGCTGTAATGACATATCCAGTCAGACCTCAGAAATATTGAAACGCGACTTCAGTGAACTTCTTGACTCCCTCTTGGTTCAACACAAGCAGCTCTGTGTCTCTGGTCCCCTCCCCCCACTTAACCGTTGCGTGGGTCGCTTTAGTTGCACATTGAGTTTCCACAGCTGGTTGCGCTCAACCTGTGCAACCCGGAAAATAGCTTTTGTTGACAATTTTAATCTCTTCTGGAATTGCCCTGCTTTCTTCCGTCAAGATGGTATCCACCCAAATGGCCTGGGGTCACGCATTCTAACTGACAATTTGTTTTATACAAGCGGGAACTGTCCCTCTGATTGACTATTCCCCACCACATGTCCTCACCTGGTCAATACCGGTCACCACCAACAAACCTCTCCCTCCCCTACAAACCACACTACTTCCCCTTTGTGGTCAGGAGGGCCTACTACTTCCTCTCTCAGATGTAATCCAGCACTGTTGTCTATTCCGGTATTGATTAGGAATAGAAGGAATCGAGTGTACTCAATTAATGGGGTAAACTGGTCTAATCTGTTACCTATTCCACAACAACCTCAAACTACCGCATGGGCTCCTATTATCTCAGTAAAGCTAGTTTTACTCAATATCAGATCTCTAGCCAACAAATAATTTTTAGTAAATGACATTATAGCATCCTACAATTTAGATTTTTTGTTTCTTACTGAGACGTGGTTAACTGAAGACAACAGCGCTACTGTTCTCAACGAGACAGTGGCAGAAAATGTTAGCTTTATGAATACCTGCAGGACTGGTAAGAAAGGAGGAGGAGTAGCTGCATTATTTAAAGATGTTTCCCAGTGCAAAGAGATTTTACTTGGTGATTTTTTGAGTGCCTCAGTTTTACGGGTGCTCCCAAAATTCAATTTTTAACCATTTACAGACCTCCAAGATATTCTTTTAATTTTATTGATGATTTTACTGAACTACTATCAGCTATTACTATTGATTACTATAACTTCTATATCATAGCAGGGGATTTTAACATTCATATAAATAATAACATGGACAATAATGCCAAGATCTCTGCCCTACTTAACACTTTTGGTCTCTCGCAACATGTGAAAGAGCCCACGCACACTCGAGGCCACGTTCTAAAGGTCTCAACATTTCATCTGTTATGGTTAAGGACTCGGCCCTTTCTGATCACTGCTGTGTGTTATTTTGACTGACTGATCGTACCGGATGTTCAAACTATCTCTGTATCTGTTAGGAAGAGGTATATAAATGAGAGTACAAGTGCTAAGTTTATGGAGACAATAACTATGTCACAAACCATTAATTCAGAGTCAGTTGATGTACTTCTGGATAATTTTAACTTGAAATTTTTGAATGTCATGGATATTGTTGCACCGGTGAAAGTCAAGAAAACTCTGAGCAAAAAGAAGGCACCTTGGAGAAGTACCATGATGGTAAAAGCCTTGAAAAGAGAATGCAGGAAAGCCGAATGCAAATGGAGGAAAACTAAACTTCAAATCCACTATGACTTGTATAAAAAAGCCTTTATATTTTTAACTATGAGTTATGCAAGGCTAGACAGCCACATTTCTGTAATTTGATTAACGGGAACATTAATAATACTCGCACTCTATATGCCATGGTTGTCAAGCTTACAAACCCCCCAAAACGGATAGCGCCAGAATTCCACTCCACAGAGAAATGTAATGAATTTGCTTGCTTTTTTGGTGAAAAAATTAAAACTATTAGACAGACCATCAGTGCCACACAGTCAAGCAATAAAACTATGCAGTCTCTATGACCGCCTATAAATAATCTGGTCATTATGTCACAATTTAATACCACTGATCAAGAAACTCTAGCGGAAACAGTTCGGCATCTTAAATCATCAACATGTTGTCTTGACACACTGCTGTCTGATTTTTTTAAAAACTATTTTTAACTCTGTAAAAACGGAGTTACATCAAATAGTTAATAGCTCACTGCTATCAGGCACTTACCCAAAGTCACTAAAAATAGCTGCCATTAAGCCACCCCTAAAAAAAGAGAACTCTGCATACCTCTGTGTTAAATAGCTATAGACCAGTTTCAAATCTTCCTTTTATAGATCATTGAGAAAGTTGTTTCTAATCAACTCGGCAATTTTTTTTAACTCAAATGGTAATTTTGACAGACATCGGTCAGGTTTCTGACCTAACCACAGTAATGAAACACCTCTTATAAAAGTGTTAAATGATATACGGCTGATTACTGACTCAGATAAAATATCCATTCTGGTTTTACTTGATCTCAGTGCGGCATTTGATGCTGTAGATCGCAGCATACTGTTGGACAGGCTGGAACATTGGGTAGGACTTTCTGGAGCAGTCCTTAATTGGTTCAGGTCTTATTTAGAAGAACAAAGTTACTTCGCCACCATTGGCAGTTATGAATCTGATAGAGTGGCTATGACATGTGGAATCCCCCAAGGATCAGTTCTCGGACCTCTCCTGTTTAATCTGTACATACTGCCTTTAAGCCAAATTCTTCAGAGCAACAACATGGATTACCATAGTTATCCAGATGTTAATCAGATATATCTGGCTCTCTCACCTGATGATCTCAGCCCAATAGACTTACTGTGTCACTGTTTGGAGCAGATAAATAATTAGCTGAGCCAAAACTTTGTTAAATTAAATAAGGAAAAAACAGATTATTGTGTTTGGCAACAAAGAGAACTATTATAAATAAACAACTCAAGTCTCAAGCTCTAAAAACCAAAGACCAAGTCCAAAATCTTGGCATTTTAATCGACTCAGATCTCACGTTCACCAACCATATCAAAGCAATCACTAAAACAGCCTTCTATCATCTTGAAAATATAGCCAGAATCAAGGGTCTGGTATCCCAAAATGACCAAGAGAAGCTCATCCATGCTTTTATTTCCAGTAGAATTGATTACTGTAATGGTCTCTTGAATGGCTTTCCCAAAAAGACCATTAAAGAGCTGCAGCTTATTCAAAATGCTGCTGCTAGAGTTTTAACCAGGATCAACACAACAGAGCACATTACTCCAGTCCTGAATTCTTTACACTGGCTTCCAGTTAGTTACAGAATATATTTTAAAGTGCTGCTACTTGTCAACAAATCACTGAATGGTGTAGACCCAGAATACAACACTGACATGCTTGAAGAGTACTATAAACCAGGTACGGCTCTAAGATCCATGGACTCAGGTCAGTTTGTTCAATTCAGAGTCCAAACCAATCATGATGAAGCAGCATTTAGCTGTTATAATGCATGCAACCAGAACAAACTACCAGAAGATCTTAGATGTGCCCCAAATATAGCTAATTTTAAATTTAGGTTAAAAACATTTCTTTTTTCTTGTGCCCACCGCTGGCGGGGAAGTGACTATGTATTTATTCTATTTTTCTTTTTTTTTTGTACTTTGTATTTTCATTTTATAGTACCTGTCTTTTAATTGCATTACTCTTTTTAAATTACTAAGTCAAAGTATATTTTATGTACTTTGTACTCTTTTAATTATATTTTATATATGATTGTTCCTATTTATTTTTATTTTCTCTCTTTTAATTATATTTCATGTGGTTGTTCCTTTTCTGTTTGTATTTGTGTAAAGCACACTGAATTGCCCTGTGTACGAAATGTGCGATATAAATAAACTTGCTTGCTTGCTTGTGTGTGTGTGTTTGTGTCTATTTATTTCATCACACGTGGGTCAAAGTTAAAGGATATTTGTGTCTTGTTGATTGAATGTCAGTGTTTTGTAATTGATTGTCTTGAAAATAGGTGGCCTCTGAAATGAGTGGAGAAAATGGTTTGTGAAAAACTAATTGGCCCAGTTCCACTCAGTGTATTTTAGTCGTGACACTTTGGTATTAGCAACTGTTTTCTGCATTCTGAAAAGGGGGCTTTCTCCTCTTCTCCCTTTTCTCCACTCACTCGCTTTCAGCCGCAGTTTTTCTCTCAATGCCTCTCCAAAAAAAAAGAAGAAAGAAAAACCTTTATCAAAATGCACAATCCAAAGCACACATCATAGCTCAGGTATTCATTGTGCGTAGGTATATTCTGCTCAGAAACCCAGACATTCTTAGTTCTTTGTGACCACTCAGAGGCGGTCTTGTTAAATGTGAATTACTTTAAGTCGCCTGGTGTTCTGACTTTTGCTCTGTGAGCACAGCTGGTGGTTGAAGTGCAGCAATCAGTCTTTTGTCTCATAATGAGGCCAACTACATAGTGGGAGTGATTGACGTTGAAAACAGTATGTGCATAATAATGCCTTGTGTGTGTGTGTGTGCGTATGTCAGTCTTTGTCCCTCTAAATGTCTAAGCATCCATCCTTATGTGATCTCATGTGTGTGTGTTTCCTAGGTATTCTGCGCACAGCTGTGCCGGATATGGACAGGGAAACCCAGGACCAGTATCTCGTAGTGCTTCAGGCCAAGGATATGGGGGGGCACCTGGGTGGTCTTTCTGGGACGACAACTGTCACTGTCAGGCTCACTGATGTCAACGACAACCCCCCACGCTTTACCCAGAGTGAGTTACCCTGCAATGCAGACGCATGCTTTTTATAATCCACCCTCGATCCTTATTTATATAAAAGTTAATGTTTCTAGGGGTATACAAGATGGTGACATCTTTCTATGAATCCACAATGAGTGATCTTATAATGTGCTAGAAGTGTCTTTATAATGTTGTTGGAAGAATAGCGATTGATGTATCGCAACACATACACTCCAAGAACCGGGGTTAATGTGTGTGTTCAAATCATTTGTCAGTAAGTCACGTCAGTTTTTTTTTTTGTATAGCCCAATATCACAAATTACAAATTTGCCTAAGTGGGCTTTATAGCAATACTACATCCTGTCCTTAGACCCTCACATCGGATAAGGAACAACTCCCCCCAAAAAACCCTTTAACAGGAAGAAAAAGTAGAAAGAAACCTCAGGGAGAGGAACAGAGGAGGGCTCTCTCTCCCAACATGGACAGACGTGCAATGGATGTTGTGTGTGCAGAATAAAACACAATTTACAGAATACAACATGGAAAGAGGATGACAGAATTATAATTGACTTATAAGATATATGAAAAATATGATGAGGAGGATGCCAAGCAGTGTCCAGATACCACCGGAACAGCCTAGGACCTGAACCACATGACCATCATCACCATGTAGACCTGGCAGGAGGACAGACTACACATGCACACAGGGGAGACTCACACCACACCATTCACATACACGGGAGAAGAGGCAAGAAAAAAAAATTAGACACACATCGGAGTGAGAGAAGGATATAACATTGAAACAGGATAACAAAATTATATGGAATTATAAGACATAAAAAATGTGATAAGGAGGGTGCCAAGCAGCATCCAGGTGTTGACCACCATCACCATGGAGACCTGGGAGGAGGAGAGACTACATGTGCACACGGAGGAGACTCACATCACACCATTCACATACACAGGAGAAGAGAAAGGAGATGCCATCATTCAGAGAGAAAAGAAAAGACGTGAGAGAAGAGAACAGTTTGCAATAGTCAATAATCTATAATCTCATTGGCAGAACAGTGCTTGGTACATTCATTGAGGCAGAAATGACTTGCCATGCAGTACAGGTCATGAAGTACTCAATTTAATGGCAACTAACTGTAGGTTATGGCAAAAATATGAGTTTTAAGTTTGGATTTAAAGGACTAAACATACTCTGATTGTCTGACAGCAGCAGGCAGGTTATTCCACAAGAACGAGGCCACTAGCTGACTTCTTTTTAACTTTGGGTACACACAGGAGCCCTGTATTTTGAGAGCGAAGAGCTCGAGATGGAATGTACAGTTTAAGGAGATCAGACAGGTAAGATGGGGCAAGTCCATTTAGGATTTTATAAGTCAGCAGAAGCACCTTGAAGTCTGATCTCACATGGATAGAAAGCCAATGAAGGGAGGCAAGAATTGGTGTAATATGGTCAATTTTTCTAGTTTTAGTTAGGATTGTAGCTGCAGCATTTTGAACCATCTGAAGACTTTTCGTACTAGCATGTGGCAGACCTGAAAACAGAACATTACAGTAATCAAGTGTGAATGAAACAAATGCGTGTATTAGAGTCTCTGTGTCAGCCATAGACAGGAAAGAAATTTTTTTAGCTATGTTATGTAAGTGAAAAAAAATGCAGTCTCTGTGATTTCTTTAATGTGTTTGCCAAAGGAAAGGCTGGGATCAAAGATAACACCAAGATTTTTGGCTGCCACCCTTTTTGAAATCACAGAGTTGTCAATTGCTGTTGTTACTTGATCAAATTGGTGTCTGTATCTAGCAGGACCAATGACCAGCTTCTCAGTTTTATCCAAATTTAAAAGCTTAAAAGTTTAGTGACATCCAACTTTTCAAAGCAGCCATGCAGGCCTCTAAATTAGTAATTTGAATACGATCATCAGCCCTTATGCACACATACAGCTGGGTATCATCTGCATAGCAATGGAAATTTATTCCATGACTGTATAATTTGGCCAAGAGTTGAAATGTAGAGCGAAAAGTAGAGGGCCAAGAACCGAGCTCTGTGGTAAGCCATATTTAACGTCAGATAATTTTGATGTAATATTATTATAGCAGACACAACGTGTTCTACCAGGTAAGTAGGACTTAAGCCAAGAGAGAACTAAGCCAGAGACACCAAAATTACAATTTTTTCTATCTTATAGTATACAGTGATCAATGATGTTAAAGGCAGCGCTGAGGTCCAGTAGTAGAAGCAAAGAAGTGGAATGAGAATCCATAGCAAGTAGATGTTCGTTCACCACTATGGTCAGAGCAGTTTCAGTGGAGTGACAGGCCCTGAAAGCCATTTGAAAAGATTCATATAGATAGTTTTCTTCTATATCAGGGGAAAGTTGTTGATACACAAGTCTCTGTAGTACTTTAGAAAAGAATGGAAGGTTAGAGACTGGTCAATAGTTAACAAGAGACCCTGGATCAAGGTACGGTTTCTCAAGTAGAGGTTTGACCACAGCTGTCTTAAAACTACTGGGAACAGTGCCAGTAGTAAATGATAAATTTGCATATATATGGAATTTGACTCCGGTTTCGTGGCTGTCTCAGTGTACTTAACATAGAATAACAACACTACAACACAACAATCTTCAGATATATACACAAGGATTGACTATATACAGTGAAATAGGAGGTGATAAAGTGCAATGGTGCAGAGAATATATCAGAGATGCTGAAATAAATGTTTGCAAATTACTTACATGCCTGAGGTAGATAGACATGACAGAGTGTAACAGTATACACACAATGTACAGTACAGTATATACGAAATAGTTGGATTTAAAACAGTTTTGCTGGTAAAGGGTCAAGAAGGCAAGTAATTGTTTAGAAGCTGACACGAGCTTGGTCAAAGTACCCAGAAGGATCGTCTCAAAAGCTGTGATAACTGGGACTATCAGTGACTCATTGTATAGATATGAATTTGGTAAGACAGGATCTGCAGGAGGAGCTGGAATTGAAGTACTAATTTTGTTGAGGATCTCATCAACCTTTTTGTAAAAAAAGTCTAGAAACTCATAGGCTGTGAGCAGCTTATAGATGGCTGCTTTTTAGTAAATTTAACTACAGTGTCAAGAGTAATCAGGGATTATGTTAAAGGGAAAGGGAAATTTCCCCGGTGTATATGTGGATGTCCAATCAGTGTTGAGCGTAAGTGTAGTCACTTGAAGCAATAAATTTCTTATTGCATGCTATAGCCATGCCGGCAATGTCTACATGTACCAGGATGCATTGCACATAAACTTCTGACACCCAAACCCCCAAATCCTTCCAAAACCTGCACAACTCGTGTAGGTGGGCATTTCTTGCAGCTCTGTGTACAAGGAACAACGTCTTAAAATCTTCATTCTTCAGTCAGAAAACTGAAAAACGACATAAATTAAATTGGGTTAGTTTTGTTGACAACATGCACACCTTGTTGTATCGTGCCTGGATGCGACAACTACTGAACGAGGAGAGAGGAGGGAGTAAGCGTAAGCTACCACCGATTACCACCAGCAGATGTTGAACTGTGCAAAGAATGGCTCCGAGCTATAAAGCGCTACAAACATGATGAGAACGCACCAACATCAGTGCTGGGAAATCTTTGGGTACGCTCTTAGCATTCTGCAGCAAATGACTAAAACAGGGACAGATATTTCAACTGTGCAATACTCCGGTGTATATTTATACTGCATTAGTACTGCATTTCTGCACATATTTTCAGAATCAGAGTCATTTTTATTTGTATGTTTGCACATACATGGAATTGTGACTTGGGTTTAGTGGCTCTTAATGTACTTACATAGAATAACAGCACAGCAATCTTCAAGAATATATACAAGGAATGACTATACACAGGTGAAACAAGAAGGCAATATTGCAGAGTGCAAAGATGCTGGAATAAATACATTGGCAGGTTACTTTTAAACATGAGGTAGGTGGACATGACAGAATATGCATGTATATGTACAATATACAGCATATACAGCGTGCTTAGATTTATTATGACAATGATGAGTGTTCATCAGAGTGACAATCTGCAGAAAGAAACTGTTATTGTGTCTGGTTATTTTGGCATACAGTGCTCTGTAGCACCTGCCAGAGGGGAGGAGTTGGAGCAGGTTGTGACCAGGGTGTGATGGGTCTGCGGTGATGTTGCCTGCCCGTTTCCTGACTCTAGAGATGTATACTAAGTCCTGAATGGTGGGCAGGTTGGCACCTTGATTTTCTTTGTGGTCCTGACTATCCGTTATATTCTGTTCCTGTCCTGTTTGGTGGCTGATCCAAACCAGACAGTGACGGATGTGCGGAGAACAGACTGGATTATTGCAGAATAGAACTGATTCAGCAGTTCCTGAGCCAGGTTGAACTTCCTGAGCTGACAGAGAAAGTACATCCTCTGCTGCCCCTTTTTTTACATATTTGTTATTTTTCTATGTATATTGTTATATATTGTAGTATAATGCACATATGTTTACATATTTCTTATTTTTCTACTTATAATTTTACTTATGCTTGTATATATTTTCTCTTCTAGAATGTGAGCAATTGTAACTTGACCCAATTTCCCCTCGGTGATTAATAAAGTATTATGTTGATAGTTTTCTTAGCACTGCAAAACCTAGAATAGTCACTGAATTTGAAGTGGGTGTTCTTCAGATGTCTTTATAGGCAGTCATGCCAGGCAGATACATCTAGTTACCTATGAATAACACATCTTGGCCATGGAGAGAACACTGGCATTAACTAAACCTTTGTTTATCAAAAATGTAATAAACATTTTGTATTATGCATTGATATTTCATCCTTTATTGGCCTTTATAAATTTTTTTTTTACTAAATTCCTAGATTTATAAAAGTGCATAACAGATTCTGTTCGATTGTCTTGTTGCCATAACAAGGTGAAATAGGTTTTTAAAGCACTTATACCATCTCACTTAGAAAACCCACCCAAAGGCAACAGCTTTCCCATTCTGCCACAAATGGTTTATTTTTAACCTTATACCCCCCCCCCAAAAAAACTTCCGTGTTTTGGAAGAAAATGCAATGCAATGCACATCTTGCCTCTGAAGTGAATGATCTCTGCATAAGCCTGCAGGTATGATTTCGTATGCATCTGACATATAGGTGTACCTGCAGCAAACTTTGATAATCTTTGGTGTGAAAATAAACAGTTCAAGTTTGTATATATATATTTTTTTTTTTCAAATAAATATTTAGCATATTGCACATTATACTTTGACAAGACAAAGTACAGATCAGTCCCAGCTTCAAGGTAAAATGTCCTTTGTTAGCTGCGTTGAAGTTTAGCGACACTGTTACACAAAGGCTTGCATATCACATGGTAAAAGCTCGTCCTTTGCTTCGTCCACTTCAGCATGCCATCTGCACTGATCATTGGGGGAAGTATATTTGGCTCTGATGCGATGTACGACACAGGCAGGCAAGATGATGCAGTTCCCTTTGCCAAGTTTCTCCCCTTGTAGCACCCACTCAAAAAAAAAAAGATAAGCAACTAAAATGCAGAGAGATACATCCGCAGAGAGCGAAAGACAGGAAAGAAGGTGATTATTCATCAGGAAGCTACAAGTACTGATCATATACTGTTAGGTTAGCAGCTATTCCTAGAAAGTTTAATCAGTTCATCTGGACACAAAGTTTAATGGGAGAAATGTTTCATCACTCTAGGTTATTTAATCTGTTTTAGCTGACTGAGGGTATCCCCAAATTTGTAAACACCACAATTGCATAAAACCAGTGATCTAACATGTTCCACATGCAAATTGCTGGGCATATTAAACCGATCTGTTGCCATACAACTGTGCTGGTTTTGGTTTACACAGTGGTCATTGTAATTGCCAGTTACCTAAGTGAAGACAACAAATAATGTCAGGGTGACGATACACGGTTCCCCGCTCAGGGTCGCGGGGATGCTGGAGCCTATTCCAGCAGTCATTGGGCGGCAGGCAGGGAGACACCCTGGACAGGCCGCCAGTCCATCACAGGGCTCAACAGAGGACCAGTAACAAAATAACTGTTTAATTGGGGGGGGGGGTTCTGCTGCCATAACTGACCTGTTTGGAGGCAAATCTGTCACCTGAAGTGCGCCATACAAGCAATTTAATTGCGTTTAATGACAGGTCAATAATTGCTTTCAGAAAACCAGATTGGTGGGATTCACTGTAATGCATTGTATTTAATTACTCTAACAGCTGCATCTACACGATTCTTTGCACAATCACCGTATGCTCCACGGAAGCGATGTATTTGGTGTGCCTCCGTCTCTCCGCCTTTCGGCCTGTGCAATGGATTTCTGTCACTTTAATCTATACGCAGTTTGACTTTTGGTGTTACTACAAAATCAGCTGACAACAGTATTCTTTATTTTATTTATAAAAGCTGGAAGTAGACAGCATCCTCAGCTTTTGCATCAGCTTGACTCTCCTGACTCCCTGGCAGCCATGTTTGTTGTCATCCGGGATCTGCAGCTTTACCTTGACATGTGCAGTCACAAGAACGGAAAGAAATCACAGTAAGATACTCACATGCTTCAAATGATCGAAAGATCAGGCAAAAACCCAGGGGTCTTCATTGGGTTTTGAATACATCGATTAAGACCCTACCCTGAGTTTGGCAATCAGATAAAGGTGTTTACATGACCATTTCAAGAATCACTGTATTACCAAAATCAAGGATAAGGTGGGTGTATGAGTGTGCATGTAAATGCTGCCAGTGTCTGTTCTTCTGTTATCTTCTGAACCTTCTGATACTCAGTATATACAGTAGTCCAATGTGATGAACCCCCAGCATTTGGTCCTCCAAGAAGATCCAAACAAATACTTCATACAATTAACTTCAGTACCTACTACTACTTTCGGCTGCTCCCGTTAGGGGTCGCCACAGCGGATCATCCGAGTCTTATTTATGATCCGCATATTTGATTTGGCAAAGATTTTACGCCGGATGCCCTTCCTGACGCAACCCTCCCCATTTGTCAGGGCTTGGGACCGGCACTAAGGATGCACTGGCTTGTGCATCCTCAGTGGCTGGGTTATTTTAACTTCAGTACCTATTGAGTCCAAATTGCAGGAGGTTGCAGCCTATCCCCGTATGCATTGGGTATTGAAATGATGGGAAATACTCCTGAGAAGCAGGGAAATGACCTACACAGGTCATCAGTCTATCACAGGGCTCCCATAGAGAAGGGCTGTGATTGAGCCCTAATACCCTCTGTGTCCTTGCTAACCAATAGGACTCCACCCTAAAACATGCACTTCTGACAGAGGTCTGGCACGCTTACAAACATTAAGCCATACCTGATACTTTTTCAGCCAGAGGGTTATGGCATTGTTGGCATCCCATTTGATTCCCAGGTCCTGTCGGTATATTTGCTGCACAGGTAAGGAGAGATCGGGCAGAAGAGACAAATGCAGGTCGGCCCTGGCATAGTGCCTCGTCAAAAATGTGCATTCATGGATTTCGGTGGTCCGTGCTCTGAGCAAGCACCCACCAACTTTTTTTGTTCATCTGCAATGTAAGTTTCAGATCACAGGAAATCCTGCAGACATTTTCATTCTGTTTAGATGGACCTGACAGAAAACATTTTCTCCCTCACCGAGCCGAAAAGTTTGATCATCTTCGCCGTGCTATTGCTTGCATGGCTGATCTTGTGTTAGAGATAGAGGCTGAGTGTGTGTGTCGCTCTATTACTTAATTTATCCATAAAATAACTGTGGTACTGTACAGCTTTATCCTGCGGACTACAGAACTACCTTTTCATTTGTATGATTACACAGTTTAGTCGTCACGGCGGCTTACCAGTTAGCATTATCCCCTTGTTGTAACCTGGTCCTGGGTTCAATTTCAGCCCATCTGTGTGGAGTCTGTTAGTTCTCCTTGTGTTTGGGTGAACTTCCTCCCACAGTCCAAAGATTAATTTGTCAAGCCGTAAACACGCTAGGAAGCATGTAATGTCCTAACTGGGAAAACACTCAGCATCCGGTATTTAATGACTGACTTTGGTGGATTACAGTCTTATCGACAAACACACTGGTTAAAAATACAATAGAGAGGGGTGTCCGGGTAGCATAGCGGTCTATTCCATTGCCTATCAGCACAGAGATCACCAAACAACCTCTACACAAACGGATGGCCCAACACAGAAGGCCAAACTCCTCAGGACAAGACTCAGCAGTCTATCTACACCTAAAGGAGAAGACACACTCCTTCGAGGACAGCAACATACACATTTTGGACAGGGAAGATAGATGGTTTGAAAGAGGGGTGAAGGAAGCCATCTATGCGAAACTGGAAAAACCATCCCTCAACAGAGGTGGAGGTCTGCGACACCACCTATCTCCCACTTACAAGGCCGTCCTTTCATCTCTACCCAGGAGACTCAAGAAGCTTAGCCTCCAAGAACAACAGTCGGTCACTAACGGCTCCAATCACTCATGACCACTGAATGGAGCACTAATGAAGTCAAAACTAACACCTCCAACGACCGTCGCTGCTTAACAACGGGCGTTGCTAACATCAGAACACAAAGAGGCATGGACATCAATAGCTCTGATAACAACTCCAAAGAGGATAAATATCTGAGTCTCATCACCAGCCAGTCAGACTAGCTTGGTCTAGTCAGAAAGGCATGAACTGATGAAGCCTCTTGGATGAGAAGCGAAACGTCTTCACGGATTTATACCAAGTCCAGTTAAACTTGATTCAATTCCTTTGGACAACTAGATAACCTGTGCTGACTCGCCATCGAAATCAGGGTTACAAGCCTTCAAATCATCTAGTGTGTCCCCGGCTTTCAGTGAATTGGAGTCTCTGAATTGCCAATAGGTGCAAGTGGTGTACTTGGGTGTATCCCTGCTTTCTGCCCAGTGCATGCTGGGATAGACTCAAAGTCCCTCTTGCCTCAGAATTGGATTATGTGAGTCTAAACAACTGATGGATATACAGTTCGGATCAAATTAAATGTGCATATGACAAGTTAACTGTGAAGCATGTTGCATTAAATAGAGTATTAGATGTCCTCGTACGACTATATAGATAACCTTTTGGACTCCAACGGAAAGCAGGATAACACAGATGCCAACGGAAAAATTCCTGGAACTGACCAACGGGGAGTTCAGCATGTCTAACCGCTGATCCCAACCCCTCCGTTTTGTCCCCGCAGAATACATGAATATAATGCACCAACCTTTGCACCAGGAAATTCTTTAAACTCCCTCACAGGTCTGGAAGTGGCTTTGGGGTAATGTGGCGGGGGCAGGGGTGAGGGCTGAGCGCGGATAATGTGGCAGGGACAGGGGCAAGGGCTGAGCGAGCAGGTTAAGCCTTTGTCAGAGCCAGAGGTGTTGGACTGGATTGTACTGAGGACTAGCAGCCATCGTTGGAGCTCAGCCTGATCGCTTTCTCCTGCGGGAAGTGGAGAGACGGACGGATGGTGTGGAGGTGGACGGCCGCTCTGAAACCTGACCCGGTTTTACCATCGCGACTCTTCCCCCTCACTTTATATGTCTGCATGACATTTTTTTGTGTCTTTGTACATATCCAGAGGAGCAGCTGGTCACGTGTGTGTGTGTGTGTGTGTGTGCGCGCGCGCATGTATATACTCGTGTGTGTGCATGTATGTGCGCATGTGTGTGACTGCGTGTGTGCGTGTGTGTGTGACTGCATGCATGTGTGTGTGCATGTGTGCGCACGTGTGTGTGACTGCATGTGTGTGTGCATGTATGTGTGCGTGTGTGACTGCGTGTGTGCATGTGCGCGTGTGTGTGACTGCGTGTGTGTGCTTGCGCGTGTGTGATCCATAGGAGTAGCTCTTTGAGTTTTGTGTGTGTGCATGTATGTGTGCGTATGTATGACTGCATGTGTGTCTGTGTGTGCGCATGTGTGTGACTGCGTGTACGTGCTTGCGCGTGTGTGATCCATAGGAGTAGCTCTTTGATGTTTGAGTTTTTGCGTGTGTGTGTGTGCGCGCGCATGCGGGCGTGCAGCTGTATAACTGTCTTCCTGATTGCTTGTCTCTCTGTTACTGTGTGTGTGTGTACGTGTGTGTGTGTGTGTGTGTGTGTGTTGTGACAACCACGGGGGAACTTTAGCACCCGACCCAACAACGAAACAGAGACCGTCGGCAGGTTGGCCCGCTGTGGGCATTTATTCACAAGACAAATCGAAAGACGCTCAACACGAGTACTGCTCCTCGTCTCAGCCGGCTGGCTGCCGTCTTCCTTGGCTCCTACGCCGGGTAGCCAACATAACTATCGCTACCTCTCTCTCCCCCCTGGTGGCTGTCTCTGGCTCCCTTTTATCCTGGGGCTCCTCATCAGCCCACGATTGGGGCCAGGTGTGTCGCTCAGTCTCCCTCTCATTGAGGGGGGAAGTGGGTACAGGTGTGTTTCTGGGCTGTGCTGGGTCGCTGGCCATGTTGCAGGAGCTGGGCTGACACCGGGGTTGTCACAGTGTGCGTGTGTGTGTGCGGGCGTGCAGCTGTATAACTGTCTTCCTGATTGCTTGTCTCTGTTACTTCACATGCCACTATGTGTGTGCGTGTGTGAGGGGTGCGTACACTTGCCTTGTACTTGTGTGAACACCATCAAAGGCAGCCACCCCGCCGCTTTACTCAATTACACACTCGGGCTTTTAAGAAGACACACTCAAATCCAGCCCCGGCGTCTCCCAAGGTCACCACTGCTTCTTCCTCGTGGCATTTAGCGGAGGGAGCGGATTACACCGGGCTGTATGAACCAGGTACTGGGTGTACATTACACCCTTAACAAGACAGGGAAAGAAGGAAAGAGCGCCGCTTTGTGAGCTTGTGGCCCAGAATTTGCAGCCTCATCCACAACGTGGCTCAGGGAACTAAGTGGTTTTGCGGTGTTGTGTGGTTCTGAGTGCCGTCGGGGGATTTCTCTCGCCTGGAGGAGGCAGTATCGCTGAGGCAAAGTAGGCTGCGAGTACTCACTGTTACCATTTTCCAGTGAAAAGCGGGCCTACTGCGGTGACCACACTTCTTCTTTGGTGCCTCATCATCGAGTGGCGTGCGGCAGGCTTCGAACGGGTCTGGACAGCAGCGGGTGTGTTTGATGCTTCAGCCCCACGGTCTCTCCAGCTGGGATGTTCAAGTCTCTCCAGCTGGGATGTTCAGTCTCTCCGCCTGGGATGTTCAAGCGGCAGCTGATTTGATGCGAGAAACAGTTTAATGTGGAGTATATTCACCCATAACAAATGAACGTTTAAAAAGTAACGTGTTTTGCGCAGTGTTAATGTGGACAGGCTGTGTCTTTTTGATCACTGGTAAGAAATTATTCAACTTCAAGGGATTTGAAGTTCGCAACACAGAATTGCCCCACACTCCTCTGATTACGGCCCGGTTTGGATTTATTTAGTGCAAAAGCTTGAGAAAACATGGACAGATGGTGTCCTATAGGTATGAGGCACAACTGTTGTGCGGCTTTGTGAACAAAATTATACAAGATCGTTGTCTTCAGCTTGTAATCAGTAGTATTGATTGTAATATCAATACTACATTTTCAGTTGAGTAACCAACATATTATAATATGTAATGTTTGCTACTCGATACAAGTAATTATTTACATCATAGCCTGACTGGACGCTTTATATTGACTTGTAAAATAGATGCTAATACTGGTGCAACACAGCTAAAGTTAGCTTGTCTGAAACTAACCCACAACCCAGAAAAAGCAAGCTGACACATCAGAAACACTTTTATCTGAATACTGATCTGTTTGGGGCGGCACAGTGGTGCAGTGGTTAGTGCGGTTACCTCACAACAAGAAGGTCCTGGGTTCGAGCCCCAGGGTAGTCCAAGCTTGGGGGTTGTCCTCTGTGTGGAGTTTGCAAGTTCTCCCTGTGTCTGTGTGGGTCCAAAGACATGCAGGTCAGGTGAATCAGCCATGCTAAGTTGTCCCTAGGTGTGAATGTGTGTGTGTGTGTGTGTGTGTGTGTGTGTGTGTGTGTGTGTGTGTGGGCCCTGTGATAGTCTGGCAGCCTGTCCAGGGTGTCTCCCCACGTCCCTGAGCACAGGATAAGCGGTTTGGATAATGATGGATGGATGGATGGATGGCTCTGTTTGAGCAGGTTAAAGGTGATAAAGAATGTCTTCCGTACATCTCTGTCGATGGTGTTTCTGTGAAATCCTACCCTCAAATGAAACCAATACATGGACAACACCAAAAGACAGAATGGGAGGGGGAGACTAAGAGAGAATAGTTGGAGGGGATGAAGAAAAAAAAATATATTTTGCGAATTTTCTCAACAATGAGGATTAAAAAAAAAAGAAGCAAATTCTTCTTTAAAAACATCTCACAAGAGCTTATATTTGTAGATGCACTCAATCACAAACATTTTTGGAAGGGTTTGAAATCTACACAGATGGTCCAGCTAAATGTCAGTTAGTGAATTAGAAACCAGGTTCACAAGCTGCTTCACATCTAAAAATGTAATAATAATAATAATAAAAATCATTACATTTATATAGCACTTTTCTAGACACCCAAAGCGCTTCACGTTGAAGGGGGTAACTCACTTCAGCCACCACCAATGTGTAGCAGCCACCTGGGTGATGCACGGCAGCCATTTTGCTCCAGAAGGCTCACCACACATCAGCTTGAGGTAGAGAGGGAGGAATCATTGAGCCAATTACATGGGGGGATGATTAGGTGGCCAGATGGAGAGAGCCAGGTTGGGAATCATGCCAGGACACCGGGGAACCCCCTACTCATTGCAATAAGTACCATGGGATGTTTAATGACCACAGTGAGTCAGGACCTCGGTTTAATGTCTCATCCGAAGGGCGGATGTATCTCCAAAAGCACCTTTCTGTAAACTGACATGTAGCAAAGTGGATATGAGCAGCAATGTAATAAAATGGGGATCGCCGTCACCTGTTAGTTCCTCTTTAACTCATCACCAGCTTACACTCCTGTTTACAGTACTGGGATGTGAGGCAGAATGCAGGATCTGCTAAACTTCTGAAAGTGAGTGAAGGCCTTGGGTATCAGATTTAACTCTCACATTTTCATTCTCCCTCTGCAAACCTTCGATTAGCTTCACTGTATTTTCTCTGTTGATTTCCTGTTGTAGGTGGCATGGTGGCACAGTGGTTAGCATGGTCACCTCACAGCAAGAAGGCCCTGGGTTCGAGCCCCGGGGTAGTCTAATGTTGGGGGTCGTCCTCTGTGTGGAGTTTGCATGTTCTCCCTGTGTCTGTGTGGGTTTCCTCTGGGTGCTCCGGTTTCCTCCCACAGTCCAAAGACATGTAGGTCAGGTGAATCGGCCGTACTAAATACTCCCTAGGTGTGAATGTGTGTGTGTCGGCCCTGTGATGGCCTGGCAGCCTGTCCAGGGTGTCTCCCCACCTGCCACCCAATGACTGCCGGGATAGGCTCCAGCATCCCCGCGGCCCTGAGAGCAGGGTAAGCGGTTTGGGTAATGGATGGATGAATGGATGGATAGATGGATGGATGGATTTAATGTTGTAGTTTATGGGGAAAGACAGTAGAAAGTTTGACTTCCATACCATCACATAGTAGGTTAGGAAGCTGGCCATGATGCAAATATTGGCTAAATGTTGTCTTGTACTCGTTTAGTGAGATGTTTTTTCTCCATGTTAACCATGAATGTGAATAATTTATGTGTGAGCGGGGTCTATAGATTGATTCCCTTAGAGATTCATTGAAATGCAAAGTGGCTGTAGCAGCATGCGCTGTACCTAAAAATAAGACATCCAGACAATTTGATAGGAAGCACAGACCTCATTTGTCCAAAGCAGTCTGTGGTCTTGGTGGTTTTGTTGAATTGCAGTTCAAATACCTGCATGTAGTATTAGCCAATACACCATAGAATAGTTGTAAACAGGAAAATGTAATTATACGATGTGTGGCGGTACAAGTCATGGACCTGTACAATGTAGGATGAAATGAGGGTGTATTTCCCAAAGAATAACACAAGAAAATAAAAAGCTTTTCATTACTATTTTATGCCATTTGTAAATAAGATTTTTGACACATGATCATGGTATGGAGCGTCATTTTCACATTGCAGTTTTATTTTATATGCAAAGAGTATTGAACAAATGCACGTATCAGCAGATATATTACCCTCCAAATAGTTTTGAAAGTCAATACATTGTTCAAAAGTATTTGTTAATCCATCCATCCATCCATTATCCAAGCCACTTACCCTGCTCTCAGGGTCGTGGGATGCTGGAGCCTATCCCAGCAGTCATTGGGCGGCAGGCGGGGAGACACCCTGGACAGGCCACCAGGCCATCTCAGGGCCAACACAGTCACACCTAGGGACAATGTAGTACAGCCAATTCACCTGACCTACATGTCGTTGGACTGTGGGAGGACACGGGAGCAACCGTAGGAAACCCATGCAGACACGGGGAGAACATGCGAACTCCACACACAGGACAATCCAGGACGACCCCCTAAGGTTGGACTACCCCGGGGTTCGAACCCAGGACCTTCTTGCTGTGAGGCGACTGCGCTAACCACTTTTTAAATATCAATAGTGTTTTTTAATATCAATTTAAAACATGTTAAAGTCAATCAAAAGGTTCAAGGTTCTTATCAGATATCATTTAGACCTACACACTTGTCCCCCCCCCCTTTTACTCCCCAATTGTATTCGGCCAATTACTCCACTCTTCCGAGCCATCCCGGTCGCTGCGCCACCCCTCTGCCGATCTGGGGAGGGCTGCAGACTACCACATGCCTCCTCTGACACATGTGGAGTTGCCAGCCGCTTCTTTTCACCTGACAGTGAGGCATTTCACCAGGGGGACGTAGCGCCTGGGAGGATCACGCTATTCCCCCCAGTTCCCCTTCCCCCCCGAACAAGGGCCCCGACCGACCACAGGAGGCGCTAGTGCAGCAAGCAGGACACATATCCGCATTTGGCGTCCCATCCGCAGACACGGCCAATTGTGTCTGTAGGGACCCCCGACCAAGCCAGAGGTAACACAGGGATTCGAACCGGGATCCCCGTGTTGGTAGGCAACGGAACAGCCCGCTACGCTACCCGGACGCCATATACACTTACTCTTAAGCAAAATTGACTGCTCTATATAAAAAGTCAATGCTCAACAATTTTTCAAGGGAAATTTCCTCAGTGGTTTCGTGTATGTGTAGTCAGTACTGATGAGTAATGTAGAGGATGAAGCAATAAAGTCCTCGCTGTGTACTATACTGACTGAGAAATCGGTGTTGTCCTGCACATAAGAGTCTTTCTCACAGCGCTTACATGTACCAGAATGCATTGCATGTAAGCTTCCATATCATCATCCATAAAATCATTGGCACTACTGTTGTGGGACATCATTACTACCATCAGAAACACCGCTTAGTGACAGAATGACGATGTGTCTTTTGAACAGCGTGTTTGGAGTAGATTCAAGTATCAGAAACCCTGCTTAGATGTAGTTTTTCCAGCCAGCAAATGACCTCATGATATGTCAGTTTGCTGACGGGAAAAAACAAACAGCTACAGTTGTTTTTCATGTGCTGCTGCTGACGTACGTATATAGACAGAGATAAGGTTGAAAAATCGGTGAATTCTCCCTTTAAGAGCTGCATAGAACCGAACCGGTAAAAATCAGGTTTGAATAGCGCCGACATCCCTGTATATATGAACCTAGCATGCTTACCAGTTTAGCATTGTAGTGAATGGGTGCCTCCTACATACTGTTCCAGAAAACATCTGTAGGCTGCAACGGGGTGAAGCACTGATTCACTGCCCTGTGACGGTTACAGCAGAGTTTTGTTCCTCTCACACACACACGCGACTTTGGCACACATTGTATTCAAACATTGTTACTTTTATACACAAACACCCGTAAATCTATACAGAGATTGAAAAAGAATGTACACAACGTACACAAACACACAGATAATATTCACTCTTTAAGTTGGAGGCGCTTCGTTGTACCCACATGAGTTTTATGTAGTTTCCAAACAGCCTTGGCCTGCCAACGGTACGCCACGTAAAAATGGCAAGCAAGAGCCATTTTTCTCCGGTTGGTTTGATGGATAGAGTGATAGACTGGCTGACAGATGACAACATAGGTAATGCTGATAAGATCAGTGTCGTTTTATGTGTCAGGGATATGAGATGGGAGAGAGAGGGGGGAGAGAGAGAGAGAGACTTGAGCAGACTTCATCATAAATATTACTAATTCATTTCCCACAGAGCACATGACTGTAACTGCGAGAATGTGAATGGGAAGAGAGACCGAGCGAGAGGGAGCAGGGGAGAGAGTAATGCGGGGAAGGAGAGGTAGAGGTGGTGTAGTCAAGTGACTGTCGTCGCATGTCCGTCAATTCGTCTCAGAGTCTACGTGATGCTTGTGCATATGTGTGTTTGTTTGAGAAAAACATTCAAAGTCGAGTTCGGAAGAGAGGCAAGATAAATTTGTCAGAGAAGTATGACAAAAGAGAAAGTGAAGGAGAAGGTGAAGAAGGGATGACGCTGAGGGAAAGAAGAGATAGTCGCACTAAGAAGGGACGAAATACTAAAGGAGACCATCACACAAGAGAAGGAGCATCAGCCAGAAAAAAAAGAACGAATGAACAAGAGAATCATCTTCGATCATCAGCACCTATGGCCCCCCCCAGTCCTGTCCCTGCTCCTGCTGCTCTTCTTGCTTTACACCAATGGCTGCACCTCCAGACATCAATCTTTCCTGAAGTGCCTGAAGTTTGCAGATGATGCCACCATCATCAGACGCATATCTGAGGGCGAGAGTGGGAGGTTGACTATGTGATGTCCTAGTGCAGCTAGAACAACCTGGATCTAATCCCCCTGAAGACAGTGGAGATGGTGGTGGACTTCAGGAGAAGAAGAAGAAGAAGATGATACTTTTATTGTCACTGTACATGCATACAATGAAATTCATAGTCTCTGCATTTAACCCATCCTCTATACGTACACTAGACACGGTGGGTAGCCGTGTACACTAGGAGCATTGGGCAGTCATATTGCAGTGCCCGAGAACCAACTCCAGTTCGTTGTCATCACCTTGGTCAGGGGCACAGACAGGAGTATTAACCCTAGCATGCATGTCCTTGATGGTGGGAAGAAACCGGAGCACCTGGCGGAAACCCACGCAGACACGGGGAGAACATGCAAACTCCACACAGAAAGGATCTGGAACGGTCTCGGGGTTGAACCCAGCTATGTGACTATACCCATATGGGTATAGTAACCAAGTGGGGACACTGTCAAATAAGGGCAAAACTAATTTTCCCCCATTAACAATTAGATATTTAAAGTCTGATCACACAAATGTGTTTCCCATCCCCTTAAACCCCTCAGTGTATTCTCAATTCAGTATTTACAAATTCCAATTCTAGGAAATATAATATTTTATTTTGATATACTTTCAGCATCAAATTTGCTAAGCTACATAGCATAACTAACTTGGCCGGGTTTGCCATATTGAACTAAAAGCTGTCCAACACATCGAACTCTACAGCATCAAAAAAGGATAAGAATTAAAAATTAAAACACAGAAGACAAGAGAATAGTGAGGCAACCTGTAAGCTTTGGCATGGCTTTCCAGCCTACTGACCCCCCACCAAATCAAAAGAAATCAAACAAAAGCAAAAAACTCACAGACCATCTCCAATACATTTTTGCATTCTTTTTGTATTCTGTAGTCTTTTTGTATTCATATCGGTGATCAACCATGTGAATAGATTATAACGGGCCTCCGAACCCTACTAGCAGGTGTAGCAGGCACCCTTCTAACCCATATCTGTGAGGCTGATAACCTCTGACACCATTCAGTTTAGTGATAACATTTGAAGTGGGTGGCCAGTGTGAACTGACTGGTTAGCTAGGTAGGTAAGATCGCCGGCCTTCTCGCCGGACGCTGGGGGTTGGATGAGTCTCCAGTAAGAGTCTGTGGCTCAGACTCCTAATGCTATATAAGCCAACTACCTCTCAGATGTACATCACTTTGGATAAAGGTGTCTATTAAATGAAATTGTAAATTGTTTTTTTTATTATTATTGCATTTATTGTGATTTGCTGTGATGTTTTAACCAACCTGTGAAACCAATGGCAAATTTCCACATTTGTGGACAACAAAGATAAAGATTAATGTTACTCTCCCGGATGAGACCTTTCCAACGATGTGTTTGGTTTAGTCCTTCAACAAAGTTTTAATTTTCACATTTCATGGACACACATTGCCCTGTGATGGACTGGCGGCCTGTCCAGCGTGTCTCCCCGCCTGCCGCCCAGTGACTGCTGGGATAGGCTCCAGCATCCTCGCGACCCTGAGAACAGAATAAGCAGTTTGGATAATGGGTGGATGGATGGACTTTGCCCATAGCTTCACAGAACCCTTTGAAAGCTCAATAGGCCTACATATTTTATTTTATTCTTTTATTCATTTATTTTTTTTACTGTTTTTTGGAAATAGTAACAAAATGCCTTCAAGGTAAAATTGTTTGACCTGGCCTACATTTAACCTTATTTTCATGATGAAATGCAAGAGCTGTGCTTTCAACCTTCGGGCCTTCCCCCAGGTCTGTTGTAATGCCCTGGATGGTGAGCAGCATTTACATTTTAAAAAAGGTGGTTTATTTTGGTCACTATTTCAGCAAAAACACAAACAGAACACAAAAACCTTACATACACAAGTTGCTTAGAAAGATAAACCCCTTGAGATGAACCATCTCGTTTTCAAGGGGGGGGGGTCCTTAACACAAATATACAGAAAATACAGTACATAAAGCAACACAAACAAAACAACACAAATACACTCGCACATACAAACAAAAGCTCTCCCAGGCCACCACATCTGCTGGTTCCCCTAAAAATGCCAAAATACATACAGTAAATGAACACGTACGCATACAAAGCTATATACATGCATTATCTCATGTATAATTACAAGCAAGAGCAGGTTGTTTGAAGATAAGTAGAAAGAGATGCCTTAAAGCAATGATATAAAATATCAATATGTCAGCAGGGGGCGTCCGGGTGGCAAGGCGGTCTATTCCAGCCATCCGTCCATTATCCAAACTGCTTATTTATCCTGCTCTCAGGGTCGTGGGGATACTGGAGCCTATCCCAGCAGTCATTGGGCAGCAGGCGGGGAGATACCCTGGATAGGCTGCCAGGCCATCACAAGGCCGACACATCGCTGGTTCGAATCCCTGTGTTACCTCTGGCTTGGTAGGGCGTCCCTACAGACACAATTGGCCGTGTCTGTGCGTGGGAAGCCGGATGTGGGTATGTGCTCTGGTCGCTGCACTAGCGCCTCCTCTGGTCAGCCTGTCTGGGGGGGGGGGTAGCGTGATCCTCCCATGCGCTATGTCCCCCTGGCGAAACTCCCCACTGTCAGGTGAAAAGAAGCAGTTGGTGACTCCACATGTATCGGAGGAGGCATGTGGTGGAGAAAAATATGTCAGAGGGAGTTATACAAAGATTATGATAGCCGAATAATAAGATTAAAATAAAGAAATAAAAACAAGGATAAAAAGTCGTGATTAAACATTACATAATGTAGCGGTTATAGTTTAAAAAAAATAACGAATGAGAAAAAGCTCCTTTGCTCCCGAGTCCCGACTGACAGAAAAAAATAAAACCTGCCGCAGGCACGAACGCTACTTCTAATTGAAATACTTGAGTTTCAAAGTCGTGCTGAGTGTCACCAAAAAGAAAAAAAAGGAAAGTACAAGTGCATGTACTTGAATCCATAGATTACATTTTGTGACTATTTCGCGAGCTGCCGTGATACTGGGTTGGACTCCCCCAGTTACCGCTGTGGAGTCATTCCGTTTCCTGGGCAACACCATCGCTCAGGACCTCAAGTGGGAGCTAAACATCAGCTCCCTCATCAATAAAGTAAAGCAGAGGATGTACTTCCTGTGGCATCTGAAGAAATTCGACCTGCCACAGGCAATGATGCAGTGATGGTGAATTTCTTCACTTCCATCATTGACTCCATCCTAACCTCCTCCATCACCGTCTGGTACGCCGCTGCCACCGACAGGGACCAGGGCAGGCTGCAGCGCGTCATTCGCTCGGTGGACGAGGCGATCGGCTGCCGCCTCCCATCTCTCCAGGACCTGCACACCTCCAGGTCCTGGAGGCGTGCAGGGAAGACCGTTGCTGACCTCTCTCACCCTGGACACCACTTTTCTGAGACTCTGCCCTCTGGCAAGAGGCTGAGGTCCATCAGGACCAAAACCTCCACCACAAGACAAGTTTCCTCCCTGTTGGCGTTGGACTAATGAAGACCCCCCCCCAACTATTCAACGGGCCTCCTGCCCCCCACTGACAGACTTACTTTTTGCCGCTTTCATCATTTTTTTCTAGATGTTTTATCTATATATTAATCTATATCTATCTATCTATCTATCTGAGTGTGGGCTTTTGTGTATATATTTTTTTTCACATACCTACTTTATTTTAATTTAATTTTATCTTATTTTATTCTCTGTACCAGCAATGCCAAGCTACATTTCTAGTGCCTGTAGTGCACATGGAAATAAAAGAATTTTCGATTCTGATTCTGAATGGGAGCGAGAGAGGGGATAAAGCAGAGGTAGGCTGGGCAATCACAAACACACACACACACACACACACACACACACACACACACACACACACACACACACACACACACAGTTAGCACTAGTGGTATAATCAGGATAAAGGGAGCAGACAGGGAGACGTGGAGGTGACAGGCTCTGTCATCTCCATCAGGGCCAGTGACAGGCACAGACACACACACACACACACACACACACACACACACACACACACACACACTCAATCGTTCCCCCTCTCCCCCATCTGTTCCTCCTAAAACACCCTCAGTGCCCAATCATATCGCCTACTGTGGCAGAAGAGTCGGTGGCGAGAGATCCCGCCTGTCAAAATATCATCCAGATGAAGAAACCCCTCACAACCTGCAACGGCTTTTAATAACATGCGACATTTGTGCTCCTCATCGCACCGTGAAGTCCATGAGAATTTAATAATGGCTGTCTGCTTGTGAAATGCAGCATTACATGGTTTTTTTTTACCAACACTGCTCTTTAAATATGGATAATATGTGTTTATGTGTAAAGGTTTTATATAATATTGATAAAGCAAGTGAGGAACAGCTGCTCTCGATTGTTTGTTTGTTTTCTGTACATCTCTGCGTGTTTAAATCCCACCGTGTCTGCTACTCGAGACTTTCCAGAAAACAGAAAAATCTATACCTGAAATAGAATTACCACTATAGCCTGTTTCGCAGACCAGCTGTCGATGCAAGGATTCGTGTTCATCATCTCTGTTTACACCCCAGTTCAGTCCAATCAGGCCTTAATGCACAGCCAGAATTGCCCGTGTCCTATTCAGTAGGACATTGGTAATGAATTTACTTAAATTGCATTACTAATACGCATTTGCGGACCAGTAATGGGCTCATCAAGAGCAAAAGGACACACACTTAGACCGATCCCCGCCCGATGTGTCCTCTCCCACCTCTTGTCATTCTGTCTGGCGATGGCCGCCCACGCGGGGGATGTCTGTTATTGTTTGTCTCGGCGAGATTAAGACGTGAAGCTCGCACTCCTCAGGATGCATGAAAGCGAGTTGTCCCACGGGCAGCTTCGCCGAAAAGAAGGAGGGATGAGACGATGGGATGGAGAGATGGGGGGAGAAAAACAGAACGAAAATGTAAAGCCTACAGCTTAATATCGACAGCAGTAATCATGCTCTGAAAATCTTGGCGTCTCATACAGAGGCGGCGACAGCGCTGACCTTTAATGTGGAGTGCAGCAGATCTCTGCTCTTTTGTGCTTAGAGGCCTTGGTGTATTATAACAAGTCTCATAACTTGCCTCTGACATAAAATCCTGGATGCCTGATCCTTTTTTTTTTAAATTTAACGATGATAAGTCTGAGGTCATTCTGTTCAGTCCCCCAAATTCCATCAGCCCATTTGTTACTAGTCTTGGTCTGTCGGGGAGTATTAAGCAGGCTGCTGGGAATCTTGGGGTAATATTCGATGGTAACCTCAGATTTTTTTTCATTTTATTTCATTTTATTTTTTGGACCCCCTCCCTCCCCTTTTTTCTCCTCAGTTGTATTCGGCCAATTACCCCACTTTTTCGAGCCGTCGCGGTCACTGCTCCACCTTCTCTGCGGATCCGAAGAGGGCTGCATACTACCACATGCCTCCTCCGATACATGTGGAGTCACCAGCCGCTTCTATTCACCTGACAGCGAGGAGTTTCACCAGGGGGATGTAGCATGTGGGGGGATCATTCTATTCACCACAGTTCCCCCTCCCACCCGCACAGGCACCCCGACCGACCAGAGGAGGCGCTAGTGCAGTGTGCAGCGACCAGGACACATACCCATATCCGGTTGTAGGGGATGCCTGACCAAGCCGTAGGTAACACGGGGATGCGAACCGGCAATCCCTGTAGCGGTAGACAACAGAATAGACTGCTACGCTACCCGGACGCCGCTTAACCTCAGTTTTATAATTAATCAAAACATGTTGTTCAGTCATGCTTTCTCCAGCTCAAGGTGATCTTCAAAATGAGGTCATTTTTATCAATTGCCGATCTGCAAAAAGTTGTACTTGCTTTTATTTATTCTCGACTTAACTATTGCAACACACTTTATTCGGGTATCAACAAGAGCTCCCTCCACCACCTGCAGTTGGTAAAAAACGCCACTGCTCGGCTCATTACCGGGTATAGTGGAAGATATGAATGACTGAATGTACAAGTGTTGGACTGGCAGCCTGTCCAGGGTGACTCCCCGCCTGCCGCCTAATGGCTGCTGGGATAGGCTCCAGCATCCCGCATCCCCAATTGGCATAAGTGGCTTGGATAATGGATGGATGGATGGATGTACAAGTGTTGAACGTCCCAAAAGCACTTTGCTGACTCTTCGGTTGCAAACTAAAACAAAGTTTTACCACAAACTATTCAAAATTCATTTTTTCTTCTCTAACCGCATCATCAGAAATCACTCACTCCAGGCACTACTCAAACAGGATGTAGTATTCTGGCAGAGATGCACTTCAAAATAAAAGTCTGTATCATGAAATAATAATACAGCAAGGATTTCTCATGTAAATACGCTTGTTAAACATAATGTTTTAATTAACTTATTTACTTATTAATATTAACTTATTCACCATTTTAATTCACAACACTGGGACAAAGAGACATGACCTTATCACTCCTGTGCTTGCCTCCCAACACTAGCTCCCTGTTATATTTAGAATTGATTTTAAAATTTTATTGCTCTCTTTTAAGGCCTTAAATGGTCTTGCTCCTACATACATTTCTGATTTACTGACCTGGCATACGCCCTCTCGACCATTAAGATCCGCAGATGGAGCCCTGCTGGTTATTCCTAGGTCACAGTTTGTCACAAAGGATGATCGGGCTTTTGCTGTTAGAGCCCCAACACTATTCTACTCTTCCTATTGAACTAAGACAAACCAACTCTCTAGCATCTTTTAAATCGCGTCTTTAAGCTTTTCTTTTCGAGACGACTTTTACAAATGTTTGATATTTGTTTTTGTTTATTCATACTGTTTTCTTTTAGTCTTATTGTGGTCTTGTTCTTATTTTTGCCTCGTCTGGTTTTATTTCTTTGTCAAGCATTTTGTAAATTTTTTTAGAAAAGTGCTATATAAATAAAGTTATTAATATTATTATTATATATAAATCTCCCTCTCGCCCTTTTTTCTGGTGGTGTTTTTTTTCCTCAAGCTCGGGTCCTCTATCAGAGGCCTGGGAGTTTGGGGGTTCTGCGCAGTATCTTAGCTGTTCTTAGGACCGCACTCTTCTGGACAGAGGCCTCAGATGTTGTTCCTGGAATCTGCTGGAGCCACTGTCCCAGTTTGGGGGTCCACAGCCCCTAGTGCTCCTATTACCACTGGGACTACTGTGGATTTCACCTTCCACATCCCATCTGGTTCTTCCTTCAGCCATATTTCTCTAGCTTCTCGTGCTCTTTCTACCTGATTTTGCCGTGACTCGGGATTGCTACATCGATCACTACTGCTGTCTTCTGTTCCTTGTCGACCACCACAATGTCTGGTTGGTTAGCCAGCACCCGGGTTTTCAGTCTGGAACTTGAAGTCTTACAGGATCTTAACTCTGTCATTCTCAACCACCTTTGGTGGTGTTTCCCATTTGGACTTGGGGACTTCCAGTCTGTATTCAGTACAGATGTTCCTGTACACTATCCCAGCCACTTGGTTATGCCTTTCAGTGTACGCTTTCCCAGCTAGCATTTTACACCCCACTACTAAGTGCTGGACTGTCCCAGGGGTGTCTCTGCATCTTGGGTCTTGTCTGGTGTGGTAGACCCCTGCCTCAACTGATCTGGTGCTGAGTGCCTGTTCTTGTACTGCTATTATCAGAGCCTCTGTGCTGTCCTTCACTCCAGCCTTTTCTAGCCACTGGTGGGATTTCTCATTATCAGCCATGTATATCCTATCTATCTATCGATCTATCGATCGATCATCTGTCTGCCTGTCTGTCTGTCTCTCTATCTATCTCTTTGTCTCTTTCTCACTCTCTCTCTCTCTCTCTCTCTGAAAATGAGTGGCCGCCGTAAAGGAGGTAAAGGACTCGGGAAAGGAGGCACCAAGCGCCACCGCAAAGTTCTCCATGATAACAGCCAGGGAACCACGGCGGAGTGAAAGGTATCTGAGGTTTGATCTACGAGGAGACCCGTGGTGTCCTAAGAGTGTTCTTGGAGAATGTGATCCATGATGCCGTCACCCACACTGAACATGCCAAGCGAAAGACCGTCACCGCCATGCTCTGAAGAGACAGGGACACACCCTGTACGGCTTCGGTGGTTAAACTGCGAAAAACAACTCTCTCTTTCTCTTCTCTCTCTCTCTCTCTCTCTCTCTCTCTCTCTCTCTCTCTCTCTCTCTCTCTCTCTCTCTCTCTCTCTCTCTCTCTCTCTCTCTCTCTCTCTCTCTCTCTGTCTTCTCTCTCTCTCTCTCTCTCTCTCTCTCTCTCTCTCTCTCTCTCTCTCTCTCTCTCTCTCTCTCTCTCTCTCTCTCTCTCTCTCTGTCTCTCTCTCTCTCTGTCTTTCTGTCCCTCTCTCTCTCTCTCTCTCTCTCTCTCTCTCTCTCTGTAGCACTTACTGCACCATTTGCTCTAAAGGCCTTGCATGCACATATGCACACACTCCCAGAAGTATGCATGCAAACACACACACACACACACACACACATATACCTGTTACACATGTAAGGGACATTGTATGTTTAGCTACCTCGGGGGCTCAAGAGAGCAGTGAGCTGTGAAAAAGCTCCTTGGAAATTGGTCCCCTGCCTCAGAGTCAGTGGTGGCATACATGCAAGACAGAGCTTTGCTCGGGCAGATTCCTCTGAAGGCTTTCATGCTGTATGGGTATGAATGCTTAAGCAAGCACAATAACCTCACTTAGTTTACGTGTGCATTTGTGTGTGTACATGCATGACTGTGTACATGTCTGTGCATCTGAATGCCTTTGTGTGTGTGTGTGTGTGTGTGTGTGCGTGTGCTCAGTAGTTCTTGGGTTTGTGATTTTGGAGGTAGTAGGTTCGGTTAGCATCTTCGTGGAGAATGATTCTCTTTGTTTCTGTGTGTTTTTTATGCTTTTCAGCCTCTTGCACCTTTATACAGACACACACGCAAGCATGCACGCATGCACACACAAACACACACACACACACGCAAACATAAATGAAACTATACACTCATACTACAGCCAAATCAAATTGGCAGTTCCTGTGAGAAATACCAGAGCAGCACTTCCTTAGATGAGCTTTTCTCTCACAATCCCGTGCAGCCAAAAGAGCCCATGGGGAGAGATTCATCGCCCAGTAATCTCCCCACAACACTGGAATTCCAATAAACCTACATGCACGCAATCCAGCCAATGGAAGCCTAAGAGAGCCTCAAATTTTCCACACTGAGAATTTCCATTTGCGGAACTTCCCCCGCTATCTTAAGAGGTGGGGAAAAAAAGCAGCAAATTTGAAACTTCATTAAACCCCAAAACGGGGCCATTTTAGTTCACGTTATTTTTCTTTTCCCCAGTGTGTAACCTTTGGTGGTAGTGGAAAAGCACCGCGGATGGTTGAATCCATCAAGATTGGCCAGCGATACTCTGGTCCCTTGCTCTTAGAGAGCATAGAGTGTCGACGGATGGAGACACCGAGGAAGGAGAGTATCTCCGTGTTTTTTTTTTTGCACTCTTTTTCATCCGACCTGGCAGTGTGCCCCCTCACGCAGAATAATAGGAGTTAAAGCCATTTCCTTTTGTGCCGAGCCATCAGCGAGCCACAGAGAGCTGAGGAGGAGGAAGTGATTTCCATGTTAATGGGAACCTTCACAGCGGGGTCTCTCCTTCCTCCTCCTCTACCTCCTTCCCTCTCGTCTCTCTTTGTCTCTCCATCCTTCACCCCATCCCTCCTGTTTTCTTTTTCTTGGTTTTCTTACCGCCTCTGGTGTTCTCCATCTTCTCTCTTTCACACTCAGTTCATCTGCTCTTCCTTTCTCTCATAAATTACCTTTCAATTCTCAACTATTGCTGCCTGTCTCTCTCTCTCTCTCTCTCTCTCCTCTCTCTCTCTCTCTCTCTCTCTCTCTCTCTCTCTCTCTCTCTTTCTGTATGACAAGCTTCTTGATGAATGGAGTTACTGGACTGTAAGGGCCATGTCCTCTGTCTTGGTATGGTAGGCCATAGCTGTTGCAGTCCCACATGGGGGGTGAGTCTTTGTGTGTGTGTGTGTGTGTGTGTGTTGTGTGTGTGTGTGTGTGTGTGTGTGTGTGTGTGTGTGTGTGTGTGTGTGTGCGCGTGCGTGCGTGCGTGTGTGTGTGATGTTTTCGTACCCACATCTTTCTCTGTAGGGATATGCCAAATCTAATTCCAGAGTTGTGCCCGTCAAAATGGGACTATGACAAATACGTGGACAAATAGTGAAGCGGAGAAATTCTTTGAGCGCTGAAAAAAAAATGAAAATATTTTTAATTCCCAAGTGATGACAATCTTCCATGCTTTCAACTCGACTAAACTTTGTACGGTCCACGTTAAGCCCTCGGAGATTTCAAACACAGCTTGCTGAGCATGTTCTTCTGAGGTCCGAACCATGTCCCACTGCCCCTGCCGCGCCCTCATCCCCCTCTTATCCCCACCGGCCCCTCAAAACACCACTGGGAAGTGGTCCAGGCACGTCATCTCCCTTCCAAAGAGCCGTGTACAATATAAGGTCTCTGTCAGTGAGATGGCACCGGGTAGACTGGGTGGTGGGGCTGAAAATCAAATTGCCTCCAACTCCTGCAGTCTCATCCCTAATGCAGAAAGGCTGGCAGGGCCAGACCTTACGCAGCTCCAAGGTTTACACTAGTCTTATAGTAAATCATTAATCTATCCCATCATATTGTCTAAACAAATGCTCAATCTTGCATCCATGTGAGTGGGTGTGTATCTGTGTGTGTGTGTGTGTGTGTGTGTGTGTGTGTGTGTGTGTGTGTGTGTGTGTGTGTGTGTGTGTGTGTGTGTGTGTGTGTGTGTGTGCATGACTAATTATACAGTGAACTTTGCAGAAAGGGAGGACTTTGCAGAAAGCCGCGGCGCCAAGGTGAGCCCAGCCGGCGTCGCGTTCTGTTTAAATAGGCTGCAGGTGAGCCAGGTGGCCAAGTTGTCATCAGTGATGAACAAACACAACCATTAGACTGCAGTGTTTCCCCCCAGAAATCTTCTATTGGCAGTCAGAGAAGGTTGAATCAGTTCATCTGGATGCAACGCTTATTAACGGAGACGTTTCATCACTCAACTAAGTGACATCTTCAGTCTAAACTGACTGCAGGTGTCCCCACCCTTATAAACAATACAGAACATTAGTGCCCAACGACCGAGACCAACGACCAGTTTCATTTGCAAATATGGGTGTGACCTTTAACTAGAGTGTCAAAGACCTTGTGTACTATTCACAGAGGATTAGGGATTGTTACAATCGCAGCATTGTAAGATAGCCACAGATGTATAATGACTGAAATCAACGACCAGTTTCGTGCGCAAATACGGATGTGACCATTAACTACAGTTTCGGCGGCCATGTGTACTATTCACAGAGGATTGGGGAATAGTTGCAATCACAGCATTGTAAGATGGTGACAGATGTACTCTTGAGCCCCCCCCCCCTTCCCAGTTCAGGGATGGTCGTTCTTTTAAAGAGAAAAACAAAAACAAATTAAGAACAGAATTATCATATCTTTTTTTCTCATGTCTGGACAGATAATTACTTTTAATCATTAACCCATGTATAACTTTGAGGAATTCAGAGTCCTTTGCACAATTCCATACCATTTCTTTTGTCGATCTGGATGTAAATATGGATGGTATCACCGGTCGAGTTTTCCACTCTTTCTCTTTCCAATTCTTTGACTCACGTCAACGTGGAAGCATGGGTCTTCTCTGGCTACTGGGATGATTGCTCTGCAGATGTAAAACAACAGGCTGTTTAACCCCCTCACCTTCCTGCTCCGGTGGTCCATATAGCCTGCTTCCATCTCCTGTGATGACGTTCCATCTCATTCGTCTTGTCTTCCATGACCATTGTTCTTCTCTGATGGTCACCACTGGTTTGTTTGACCGTTGTCATTTCTGTTTTCATGTCTTGGACATCTTTAAAAAGAAACACTGATGACCCCTTCAAAGCCTCAATGGTATCAGCATTTTTTTTATCAGTGTTGTGAGACTGTTTTATTTTTTAAGCCATAGGACACCCTATATTATCTTGCAACTCAGAGAGTGGGGTCTAGCATATGAGTGCATGTCTTATGCTTTCACAACTTCAATGATGCCCTCGGTTGAATCTTCATTTTTTGAGGTTAATGCAAGCGTCTTGTTTGTCTTTTTACATTGGTCTCTTGGTCGTTTATCTGCCATCGTTGGGGTCTCTATAACAACTGTGTTAATGTCTGGGTGGAGCTCAAACTACTTTGTGACCGTTGATTTTGGCAGCGAAATTATGCTCAGATGTCCAAAATTGGGTCCAGGGTTGTTACTTCACCAAAAGATGACAAGGTGAGTCGTTACCAGCTGTTTGCTCTTACCAAATTCCACTTTTAAGGTGAGAAAATCATTTTTTTTATCCGTTAGCCACGCATTTCTCCAACTGCCTGGCCCCCCCGATTTTGCCTGGTTTGCTTCCTTTGCACTGTTTTGTCATTATACGTAGGCTACTGTTGAACTTTCCACAGCCATCTGTTACACAAACCATACGAGTAGTCAGTTTCAATGTGGTAAGTATGAAAATAGGAGTTGTCTTGTCCTGCGATGAGTCTACTTTCAACTTGTCTGATCTTTCAGCTGTGTCAATGTAAAGCAGTCTTTACGGAAACAAACGGAGATGAAACGTCAGGTTCTGGGAGTAAACGTGCCTTCATAGTACCCACAGGGGGTACGACCCTTAATGTACTGACCGTACGAGGTAGACCTACTACGAGCTTCGAGATCGTGAAGCAGTGGTAAATGCCTCCGTAGAAGCTGTGAGTCAGTCTGATTTTAACTTAGTTTTTAAGAAAATTGTTTTATTCCTGAATTCCTGTTGAAAGTATTAGACCACCCACAATCCTAAGGCGAGTTCCACCAATCAGAATCATTGCAGTTGCCATGGTGATGCAAACTGCTCTGAAGTTGCACGGTTGGAAGCTGGAACGTGGTCATGAGTTATGCCGTCTACATCAGCTCGCAGCGTGCTCCACTGTGTTTTCTTGTTCAGATGTGACGTGCTCTATTAGGGAGGAGGAGAGAGCGAATCATGAAACACAATATATTCTAGATAGCTTCAGAGAGAGGATGTACACGATCGCAAAAGTTGGTTGAAACATCGGTGAAAGATAGAGGAAAGGGACTTGATGGTGTCGTTCGCAATACTTTATGGGATGAGTAGTTCATTCCCTCTTAAAACACAAAGTACACAGTCCTGTATCTTTTATTTTTTGCATGGAATCAGTTGTTATGAGGCCATGATCCATCTTGTAGCTGGTTGGATCAGTTCAAGGCTTAAAAGTCTTTCTACAGTGACCTTCTGATATGTCTATGGGGGAAATGAATGGGACATTTACTTCCAGAAGCCCGGCTGCTGATAAAGTCGGTAGTCACATTTCAGCCCGATACTGAATTTGAACCACGTTGTGTTGTAAACTCTGTGTTATAGGACGTCCACCGAGTTCCAACAGTGCTGCAACCGCAGACCTGTAATAAACTCTGGGTTGATAACACGGTGATAGAGTGCCTGCTAAGTTTCAAGACAACGGATGTTTCCAGGCAGCCATATTTGTATTCCTTAAAAATTTAATTGCATCTGGGGTTTCTGCTGTGTTGTCAGCATGACTAGATGTGCAGGATGCTGTTGCAAGACTGCATTTAAAAAAAGGTTGTGGTGAAACTATACACAGGTGATAGCGACATCGGAAGAAATAGGATCATATGTTTACGGTTGTAATGTTATTTTTAACGTTAATAGTCGTGAACTGCATGTTTTGAGCTCTAATGGTATTAAGGGCACATGGCATTAAGCACTCATAACTTAAACAATATTATGGGTGGAATAAATGCTTAGCTAGCTGGAAACAAGTTGTTGGCAATGTCTGTCGACTTATGTGTCTGCTACTACAACAATATTGTAGGAAATATGAAGATGGCATCATGGTGGCTTCACCGATTCAACGTCATTGTCAATTCTGGGTTTGTTATGTGTCAGCAGCTGTAACTCCCCTGCATGTATTCATTATGAGACAACGTTGGATTTCGTGAACGAATAGTAGTGATAACCAGTCAGAAAGCTGCAAATTATTCTTTTGAAAAACCTGTTATTCTATGGTGCAATAAAAATGAGCTGTTGTCGCATTCATGTTTTCCTTTTCCCTGAAGACAAAAACATTAATTTTCACATTTCACTGTTGACAGTGGGGGGGTTAGCAGGTTTGTATTGACGATTAGTGGGCGGCTTAATGGTGATGGTAGGGGGACACGTTGGACTGTTTGTGTTTTGAAATGAGAAGTGGGCGAAGGGAGGTTGGCGAGACGGAGTAAAGAGGGAGGGTGAAAAAGAGAAAAGAAATGGGGTTTTTTCTAAGGACGGATAGGAGGAAGGAAGAAAAACAGAAGGCCCGTCCCGAGCGTAACCTCAGACAGTCGCTCGGAGGAGTAAACAGAAATTTATCAGCGTGCCAAACCAAGCAAAACCTCTATTTCTTTTTACCTTTCTCAGGACAAGAGGGAATGCAGAGGGAACTGACACCCAGATTTGTGATAATCAAAACATGTCTATTGCTGTTTTGTTCGAAGTTTCCCGCAGAAACAAATTTGTTTTCTTTGCTAGTATTTTATTGCTCTTCCACTGCCATTTTTAATTCATCACACCTGCAGGATTATTGTTTTCATTGCCTTGTTCCTATGTGGCTTAGTGAGTTGTAACTGCAGTGCTAGCAATTACGGGTTCAGTCCTCACCGGACTCATTTTGCCACAGTGCATGAAATCAGTGTACAGTGCTTTGCATAAAAACATGTGTTTAAACTCCAGGGTAGAGAAGGTGGGTTTCCAAATGTAACGTGGAACACTTTGCCTACTTAAAATTCCTTTATCTGTGTCAAATAAGAGGCCAGTTTATTCTAGTTTACACTACAAACTCATTTCCAGGTTGGTGGTGTTATGAACATTGTCTGCCACTAACACAGAACTGTTATTTCAAGATGGACATTATGATAATTCCCCCTTTACATTCAAACAGTCCTCTAAATATTCCTACAACGAATCTCTCATATGCTTGTTTACACATACAGACCTACCTAGTCCTCGAAACACCATAACGTTGTGTTTAATTTTGCGGACCAGCTGACATCACTCAATATTTGTTATATGCAATCGGTGTGATTCCCTATCTAGATAAATCCATCCATTATCCAAACCGCTTATCCTGCTGTCAGGGTCGCGGACACCCCAGACAGGCCGCCAAGCCATCACAGGGCGTGCCCACACACATCCGCACACACACACACACACACACACACACATTCACACCTAGGGACAATTAAGTACGGCCGGTTCACCTGACCTACATGTCTTTGGACTGTGGGAGGAAACCGGAGTACCCGCAGGAAACCCATGTAGACATGGGGAGAACATGCAAACTCCACACAGAGGACAACCCGAGACGACCCCCAAGGTTGGACTACCCCGGGGTTCGAACCCAGGACCTTCTTGCTGTGAGGCGACTGCGCTAACCACTGTGCCACCATGCCGCCCCATCTATGTAAATGCCTGCAGGAATTAGTTAAAGTTGAGGTTCGTGATTTCCACAATCAGTCCCTTCCTCTGGTAGTGAGAGCTACAAACAGGTGAAGCGGTCATTGTGGCTGGTGTGCCGTCAGCTCAGCAGTAAACAGTTCCCACCATTGTGAAAATGACATGCTCGGACCGAAGTTAACACAGGCAGTTGAATGTATTATAAACTACATCAATCTATGGGAGCACTGTTCCACTGTAATACTGACTGTGGAATTGGTAGATTAGCTGTCCAACAGAAGCATGGCCACATCATCATCATCATGTCTCAATCCTGTTTTCCATTTGAGTAGGAACGTGTTTGCCGCTGCACCAGTGTTCATTCTACCCGATGAAAATTTCAATTTCGGTGTATGGAGAGTGTCTCCAACCATAGTAAAAATTCCAGTTAGTATCATGTAGCCTAAATCCCTGGTCCAAACATGTGGAATAACTATCTATTAAAAGAGAAAAACCCCAGATATCAGCTTTAATTTAGATCTTGTTGAATTCCCTTTTCTTTTTCTGTTGTAGCCTCCACCTCCATTGCAACCCACCAAGACTCAGTCATAAAGTGATATTTCTGTCTCAAGACAAATAAGTCATTCAAATCAGCAAATCCCCATCCAGTTCCCAGCCTTCCTATAGACAAGGACCGCACCTTCTGTTAATTAAACCTGACCTCCGGAATGGCCTGATTTGCACCAGTACATTCTGGGAAAATTGAGTGTTTTATTCTCAAATAGGTTTTACTAATTTTGTCTTGCTCTGATGCTCGGTTGCGAATCGTAATAATGATTACAATGATAACCAAAACAGTTAGGTAATAGGCAATAATTTGTAATAATTGTTATTCCCTAATTAAGTTCCTCATCTTTAGAGCAAAATAGGAGCGAGAGAATGAAGTAAAATGGAAAGGAGGAAAAACTAATTAAAATGGAGGTGGCTAATGCCAGCGTGCTTTTATCCTTTTATTTTCTCGATCTGTTTTTTTTCTCTTTTTTTGTGCTCTGTATTAATATTTCATCTAAAGTTCAGTGCTTTCTGCTTCAATAGACGGTAAAATCACTGCTGGAAACATTGCTCTCAGTCACAGCTCTCTCTCTCTCTCTCTCTCTCTCTCTCTCTCTCTCTCTCTCGCTCTCTCTCGCTCTCCCTCTCTCTTTCATTCACTTTCCTCTCTCTCTCATATACACACATGTACACTTACACACACAAAAACACACACGCACACTCTCTCCCACTCCCTTGTTCTTGCTCCTCCTTTTCCCTCTCTCCTTCAAGCTCCTTCACTCTCAGCCCCCATGTCATATTTCTCCCATTTTCCTCCCTTGAGTTCACTCTGGCTGTACTTTCTCTCAACCCTTTTCTTTCTCTTTCTCTCCTCTTACAGTGTCTCAGATAGGTGGAGATGAATGTCACCGGGGTCTTACTGTTCTCTTTTTAGGCACATCAGTCATTCATTGGGCCCAGCCAGCAAGCCAGTCTGTCTGCCTGTCTGTCTGCTTGTCCGTGTATAGGTCCATTAGTCACCCAGCGGGCCAGTCAGCATAAGGCTTTTTAGCCACTTGACATCCGCAGAGACCGGAGCTGGTGCTCACATTCACTTGCTAACCTTGCAATCAGAAGTCATTTGAAATGAATGAGAATTATATGAAAGCAAGAGCATAGCCGTGAAGCCACTGCCAAAGTCTCATTTTCACAGCCTCCGTGAGCCTGCAAAATTACAACTGCAGTGTACTGAAAAGAAAAAGGGACTCACAAGAGTCATAGATGGAAAGAAAGAACAGGCGTTGCACGATTTTGCAGTGAACAGAATGATACAAGATTAATGTCTTCTTACATTTGTAATTGGAAGTAGGTCTAGTATTAACTGCACATTTTGAATTGAGTAACAAGTGTTACATATTATTTACATCATATCCCAACTGTACATCTTACATTGACATTGTAAAAGACACCGATCAGACAGAACATTAAAACCACTGACAGGTAAGTGAATAACATTGATTATCTCGTTAGTTACAATGGCACCTGTCAAGGGGTGGGATATATTAGGCAGCAAGTTAACAGCCTTTGCTTGAAGTTGATGTGTTGGAAGCAGGAAAAATGGGCAAGTGTAAGGATCTGAGCGACTTTGACAAGGGCCAAATTGTGATGGCTGGACGACTGGGTCAGAGCATCTCCCAAACAGCAGGTCTTGTGGGGTGTTCCCAGTCTCTCCCCCAGTCATTACCTACAAAAGGCGGTCCAAGGAAGGACAACCAGTGAACTGTCAACAGGGTCATGGGTACCCAAGGCTCACTGATGCACATGGGGAGTGAAGGCTAGCCTATCCACTAGAAGAGCTACTGTAGCTCAAATTGCTAAAAAAAAAGTTCACGCTGACTATGATAAGACTGTTACAACTATTACTATGACTGTTACAAATTACAATTTGTAATTTGTGATATTGGGCTATACAAATAAAATTGACTTGATAGACAGGTGTCAGAAGACACAGTGCATCACAGCCTGCTGTGATGGGGCTGCGTTACTGTGTAGCCACAGACCAGTCAGAGTGCCCATGATGACCCCTGTTCACTGCCAAAAGTGCCTACAGTGGCAATGTGAGCATCAGATCTGGACCATTGAGCAATGGAAGAAGGTGGCCTGGTCCAGTGAGTCCTGTTTTCTTTTACATCATGTGGAGGGCCATATACATGTGCGCTGTATACCTGGGGAAGAGATGGCACCAGGATGCATTTTGGGAAGACGGCAAGCCGATGGAGGGAGTGTGATGCTCTAGGCAATGTTCTGCTGGGAAATCTTGGGTTCGGACATTCATGTGGATGTCAGTTTGACGCGTGCCACCTACCTAAACATTGTTTCAGACCAAGTACACCCTTTTATGGCAGCAGAATTCCCTGATGGCAGTGGCCTCTTTCAGCAGGATAATGCAGCCAGCCACACTGCAAAAATTGTTCAGGAATGGTTTGAGGAACATTTCAAAGAGTTTAAGGTGTTGCCTTGGCCTCCAAATTCCCCAGATCTCAATCCACTCAAGCATCTGTGCGAAGTGCTGGAAAAACAAGTTTGATACATGGAGGCCCCACCTAGCAACTTCCAGGATTTGAAGGATCTACTGCTAATGTTTTGATGCAAGATACCAGAGGACACCTTCAGAGGTCTTGTGGAGTCCATGCCTTGATGGGTCAGAGCTGTTTTGGTGGCACGGGGGGGGACCTACACCATATTAAGCAGTTGGTTTTAATGTTTTGGCTGATCGGTGTAGATGCTTTTGTGCCAGTTTAACAGAGCTAACAGTTAGCTCGTCGGAATCATATTTTCAGCCAGCCGACAACCCAGAAAAGCAAACTGACATCAGAAACACTTAAAAACGTTTATCTAAAGATTGATTTGTTTGAGCATGTCAAAGGTGATAGAGAGCATCTTACTTACATCTCTGTCGGTGGCATTTCTGGGAAATCCTACCTCAAATCAAACCTCATGGACAGTTCAAAGTGACAGAATACAGCAGAGAAGCTAATGGTACATTCACACACAGGCGTCGTCTCAATGATTGTGTAGCTGTCTGTAAAAATATGCTTTATAGCCTCCAGTTCACTGTTGTTGTTTTTTTAACAATACGTTAATATCACGGACCCAATTTCCCAGAATCCCCTGTTTTTTCTCCAAAATATGAGTTTGAGGAATATGAGGAAAGATCCAGAGAGTTCCACAAGTCCGAGTGAAGGTGCTGGCTTTCCACAGTTAAACTTAAACTTTGAGTTTGGCCTAAATATTATATAGCTGTCAAGAACTGTATGTTCAGATTATATGTTTTTTTTTTGTTTATTTGTTTGTTTTTTGCATTTTAGTCCGCTTTCAGTTACAGTCGATGTTGAAGCTGTGTTTTCTCCTTAACCAATGGCAACGTGGTCTTGGCTAACTAACATAGCTGTAGCTTAACAGTGTGAGCCTGGACTGTGAGTTGCCAAGGACTCTACTGACTTATTGTGTGGCTAAAGAAAAAAAGGATGAGACAAAAGCAGATAACAAGTGAAGCCACAGTAGCCTGGAAGTCAACAGCTCCCTCACAAGCTTGCCTGGACGACTGTTCTACAGCCCGGCCTGACCGTTTCGGCACGCCATTTTACATCTACAACACGAGGTTGCGTGAGTACTCGGCTTTGATGGCGCAACCAGATGTTTTCATCGAACTGTTCAAGGAAAGCGACATCAGATGGTAAAAGCCGCCTGGGCAAACTACTTGGTTACTGACATTGTTTCATTGACTATCTTTGGATTATACTACATGTGCACCAATGCAGCAGCTGGGCCCCATGTGATTAGCTCTTTATCCCAAGCGCTTAGTTCGGTTCATTTGGTACCATTCATCTCACTGGGACTGTTATAACCAGATTAATATTAATTAAGATTAAAACTATTAATCCTCATGGGATAATTCATCCTCTGCATTTAACCCATCCCAGCTGTGTAGGTAGGGAGCAGTGGGCAGCTGCCATGCAGTGCCCGGGGACCAACTCCTGCTCTTCTGTCCATGCCTCGGTCAGGGGCACAGACTGGAGTACTAACCTAACATGAATGTCCTGATGGTGGGAGGAAACTGGAGCACCTGGAGGAGACCTGCGCAGGCATGGAGAGAACACACAAGCTCCACACTGAAAGGACCTGGGACGGCCTGAAGTTTGAACCCAGGACTTTCTTGCTGTGAGGCAATATTGCTAACCACTTGACCCACCGTGCTGCCCATTGGTGGTATCTGTGTTAAGTGCTTTATAAAGTGTGTTAAGCACAGTGTAGGTGTCACAGTACAGCCATTTAGGTAACAGAGGAGCCCTAGGCTCAAGTTCTAGAAGTGACCAATGGGAATACCACACAGGCACAGGTTTATTGTAGATAATGAAACAAAAGGAAAGTTTTGAGCTGGTCTCCAGTAGCATTTTAAGAGGGTTGTAAAATGGGTTGTAAAATGTGCAGTCCTGGAGGTGTGGTCTCTCCGCTCTGCTCTCCAGCATCGATCCTTCACTCTAAACTGGCAGATGAGAATACCAATGCAAAACTCAGAGACAGGGAGGTTACATTAACATTTAGTTTAATAGTCAAGGGCAGGCAGGGGTCAGTACACAAGAAATCAGTCCGACAGGTGACCAAATAGACAAGGGGCAGGCAGTCAGGCAAAACAAGTTCAAAGCTCAAGTTCTGCTTTCGAGGGTTTTCAGTCCGAATAAGCGAACAGATCCGACAAGGGGCATATAAGAAACAAGGTCCAGGAAACAGGCAGAAGATTTCAAACATGGGTAGACTGGTAGAACGAGAGTAAATGAATCACTGGATAGCTTGGCTGAATACACAAGACAATCTGGCAAATGAACAGGGGAGGACATGTGCTGGAGCTAATCAGGGAATGGGGAACAGGTGTGGGATACACAGGGTTGACTGATGACAAAACCAGGGTCAGGAACTGACATGACAAGACAGTTGAGTACGTAACAATAAAACAGGGAAAACAACAGGAAATGATGACGGGTGAGGACTTCAAAATAAAACAACAGACAAGGATTGAGGTTATGATGAGTTGACTGAACTGGGAGAATGACTGGGGCTATGGGAGACAATGACTGAAGTTATGAGCTGAGGCTGTGGGAGACTAACTGCCAAAAATAACTGAACTAACCTAGGAGACAGTAAAATGACTGACTGGACTGAACTGAAAGACACGTGAAAGTGGACATTGCGTAACTATTGGGGAAACCGATTTAAATGATAGTTGGCTATTGTTAACTGCCATTGATATATTGATTGATTGGTATATTGGTGTATCCATTATTTCAGTCCAAAGGGTTTTGAATTTAAAAATTGGTTGAAGTGATACCTTGCATTGAATTTTCTAAGGCTTCACGTTAAACAGAGTTAAACAAGACTAAACCTGGTGTAATTATTTGCTACTTAATTTGTATATTTACCATTTACCTTAAGGCAGCTCAGAGATACCTGCTAATTTATTGTATTCTGATTTCGGTGGGAGAAATTTTACAGGGATGACTATAACTTGTGGAAGGAGTATATTTTCTGTTCTTTATTCTGCAAAGTCATTCTCAACTCAATTTAAGATTTAAGGAAAGATTTACAATAATTTCTTTCATGTTTTATGTCTGCATACATTGTTGGAGAGTATTTCATTTAAGGTCAGACCAACTTTCTACAAGCGAAAGAATAACAGGGGAAATACATAGTATACTAAAAAATTGTAGGTGTAGTATTTCCACAGTGGACGCACTGTGCTACTTAATTCATTCACATTTTACTTATTGATTTCTTGTTATTAGTAGATACATAAAATATTTATCTTTTCTAACTCTAATAAGTTCCTAAATTTAGTGGTAGACAAGAAGTCCAGCCAACTCACCAACAACAGCTGGGAACCCAGAGTTCTGTTTTGTTTAATAGATGAGTGTGAATCAAGTACTTTATAGCACCAGGAAAAAAGGGGTTACACTTGGAGATGTGCTGCTCCACAATATTGGGCACTTGATGGGCGTGCCCATGAAATAAAATAAGCTGTACATGACAAATGATTGCCAAGGGCACTCAACTCCCATGCAAATACTGCACCTGCACCTGATTGGATGAACGCCGTCTCGCTGAGCTGTCCTTGACCGACCATGGCCACCATCTTTGAACGCCTTACATTGTTTTGAAGTCTAGCAAAGCATCAATGCCTCTAAATTATATATTGTTGAGCTATAGTCTACTTTGCAACACTGACACAAAGCAGCACTTGTGGAAACTCAATGCAATGCTGCTGAACATGCACAGAGATGATGCCCATGTGTGAATGAAATATAAATGGGGATGGACCAACGTGTTAAAACTGGAGATTCAGGCCTGCTTTAACTGCACTGATTGGAGTGTTTTCGAAGCTGCTTCTACAGACTTGGACAAACTTACTGACACTGTGACATTTTACATCATCTTCTGTGAGGACATGCACTTGCCGACCAAAACTTTCTGGACCTTCAATAACAATAAGCCCTGGCTCACAGCAAAACTCAGGCAGCTTCGTTAGGCCAAGGAGGAGGCCTACAGGAGTGGAGACAGGATCCTGTACCACCAAGCCAGGAACACACTGACAAAAGAGATCAGAGTAGCCAAAAGGAGCTACACTGAAAAGCTGAAAAACAAGTATTCAGCTCACGATCCTGTCTGTATGGAGAGGCCTGCAGGACATCACCTACGAGAGAAAACCCTCCCCCCACTCTGCAGAGAACCTTCAACTCGCTGACTTGAATGTGTTTTACTGCAGGTTTGATCAGCCCACTTTCACACCCCTCACCCATTCCAACTCACCTTACACAAACAAATGCACCCCCTGCCACCCCGCTGACTCCCTATCAGCACTGACACTCTGTGAAGAGGATGTTTGTATGCTCTTCCAGACACAGAAGATCAGGAAGGTACCAGGCCCAGAGAGTGTGTCACCCTCCTGTCTGAAAGTCTGCGCAGACTAGCTGGCCCCCCATCTTCACATGGATCTTCAATAGATCACTGGAGCTGTGTGAAGTCCCCTCCTGCTTCAAGTGCTCCATTTTCATCCCGGTCCCCAAGAAATCCTCCATCACTTGACTGAACGACTACAGGCCCATCACCCTGACATCTGTGGTCATGAAGTCATTGAAGAGACTGGTGTTTACCCACCTGAAGGACATAACAGGCCTCCTACTGGACCCCTGCAGTTTGCCTACTGGGGAAACAGGTCAGTGGATGATTCAGTCAACATGGGACTGCACTATATCCTGCAACACCTCGACTCCCCGGGGACATATGCAAGGATGCTGTTCGTGGACTTCAGCTTGGCATTCAACACCATCATCCCAGAAGTCCTACTTACCAAACTCACCCAGTTCAGTGTGCCCGCCTCCACCTGTCAGTGGATCGCAAACTTCCTGACAGATAGGAAGCAGCAGGTGGGGCTAGAGGAAATCACATCCAGCACCCAGACAGTCAGTACTGGCGCCCCTCAGGGATGTGTGCTCTCCCCACTGCTCTTCTTCCTCTACACCAGTGACTGCACCTCATGAGACCCATCTGTTCAACTCCTGAAATTTGCAGACGACACAACAGTCATTGGCCATACCCAAGACGGAGATGAGTCTACATACAGAAGGTAGGTCAAACAGCTGGCCCTGTGGTATGGATACAACAACCTGGAGCTGAACATGCTCAAAACTGTGGAGATGAGGGTGTCCACATAGCGTAGCGGTCTATTCCATTGCCTGCCAACACAGGGATCCCAGTTTTAATCCCGCCGTTGCCTCCGACTTGGTTGGCGTCCCTACAGACACAATTGGCTGTGTCTGCGGATGGGAAGCTGGATGTGGATATGTGTCCTGGTCGCTGCATTAGTGCCTCCTCTGGTCAGTCAGGGCGCCTGTTTGGGAGGGAGAGGGAACTGGGGGAATAGCGTGATCCTCCCACATGCTACATCCCCTGGCAAAACTCCTCACTGTCAGGTGAAAAGAAGCGGCTGGCGACTCCACATGTATTGGAGGAGGCATGTGGTAGTGTGCAGCCCTCCCTGGATTGGCAGAGTGGGTGGCGTAGCGACCGGGAAGGCTTGGAAGAGTAGGGTAATTGGCCGAATACAACTGGGGAGAAAAAGGGGAAAAAAAACTGGAGATGACAGTGGACTTCAGGAGGAGCCCCCCCCTCCCACCCCCCCCCCCCCCCCACACACACACACACACACCATACTCATCAGCACTGTGTTGGCTGTGGAGTCCTTCCAGTTTCTAGGTTCTACAATCTCCCAGGACCTGAAGTGGGAGTCCCACATCAACACAATCATCAAAAATGCCCAGCAGAGAATGTACTTCCTGCGCCAGCTCAGGAAATACAACCTGCTTCAGTAGCTGCTGTTCCAGTTTTACACTGCAGTTATCGAGTCTGTTCTCTGCACTTCCATCCCTGTCAGTTTTGGATCGGCCACCAAACAGGACAGGAACAGACTACAACGGACAGTCAGGTCTGCAGAAAAGATTATTGGTGCAGACCTGCCCACCATCCAAGACCTGTACCCCTCCACAAAGTCAGGAAATGGGCAGGGAAACTCATTGCAGACCCCTCACACTCTGGACGCAACCTGTTCCAACTTCTCCCCTCTGGTAGACTCTACAGAACACTGTACACCAAAACCACCAGACACAGGAACAGTTTCTTTCCCGTCGCTGTTGCACTTATGAACAGTTAACTCACTGTGGCATTGTGCATAACCCTGGAACACTATAATAACCACTGTACCTAAAAATCATATATATTTATTTCAGTCTAAAATTCAAATGTGCAATACATTTCACTCACTACTGTATATCTGAACAGGTTATATACTGTACATTAAAAATCCATCTACTATATGTGTATAAAAATACATGCATCATGTATCAAAAAGACAGGCATGTTAGGGTTAATACTCCTACCCCTGACCAAGGCAATAGGAAAAGAGAACTGGAGTTGGTCCCCGGGCGCTGCGCCACAGCTGCCCGCTGCTCCTATACAATAGGATGGGTTAAATGCAGAAGACAAATTACATTGTAACCAAACAACTAGACGAAAATAAAGCGGCTTTCTTTCGTCTTTTAAAGTAATGTCTTTTTTTACCATTTAATATTTATCTCAGCATTCCTTGCACTCTTCACTTCTTTGCACTATTTGTATCCTGTTTACAGTTCACAGAAATGGTTTGCTGTGTTATTATTCTGTGTAAGTACACTGAGAGCCACTACACCGGAGTCACATTCCTTGTATGTGCAGACATACTTGGCCAATAAAGACGATTCTGATTCTGAAAAGAGGATGGTTCTGGGGGTGCAGAAAAAATCGTATTTTTGCCGGTGTTCTCACAGTACAGCTAAACCTCAGTTTGTGAGTGAGTGAGTTACAAGCCAGGTTCATGAGCTGCTTTGCATGTAAAAGCACCAGTGCAAGACTGATGGAAGCAGGTGTGCTGGCGATGGACGAGTGTTTCTTGACTGTCTAGTGCCGTTTAAACATGCGGGTGCAAACAGCAGGTGAAGGCAGGGACATGTTAGACATGTACATGCTGAAGTCCACTGACCCCTTCTGCCATGGAGTCCATTAAGAAATAGAGCTTGCACCGTGTCATTATTGACCCCATTTGCAGTAACACCGAGGTGTAAGGTGTCACAAGCTCAGTCGCGCCGCGAGCACTTGGCGTTTAACTCTTTCCTGGCTGTAGAAGACCGTGATTTGAAGTCAGCAAATCAAATCTTCAATTCCGTTTTCCACCCCTCCTTCAATTGTCCTTTTCTCTCTCCCCCTCTCTCTCTTTTACTTTTTTTGTGCAATAGTGCTCTTGATGCTTTAATTACTTTCTTCCACTCCCCCCCCTTCAATTTTTCCTTCCGTCCTTCTATCTCTCTGGCCTTTTTCCCTTAAGCCCGCTTGAGTGTAAGTGCCTGTGTGATGGACTCTTGCTAAATGGATGCAGATTTTATTCAGGCTATTTTCAAACCAGTGCATGTGCTTTAGCCAGCTAGACACTTTTTTAATGACTCCCCTAACTGGATGCATTTCACAGCTCTTAGAAACACTACGCTTCCACCGCAGATAAGATGCGGTGGAGTTGCATTCCTTTTATTTTTTTTTTCCCATTCACTCCATCGCTATTCAGCCCCTTTTTCTGTCGAAGTGCCATTACAGTGAAGGCCCAGGTCCGCCCTCCTCTTCAAAAAAGCGGTAGCCCACTGCTTGTTTATCTTTTTTTTCTGGAGGGGTGGTGGGTTGCCCACCACACCGCTGCCACTCTCCTCTCTCTCTTTGTCCCGTTTCCTCTTTCCGTCCCGTTTTTCATCTTTCATTTTGCATTTGGGTTTCCTTTTAAAGTCACCACCACTCAGTTTTTCAGTTCTCTTTCCGCGTCGCTCCGCTCACTGCTTCCTCTCTCTGTCATGTCTCCGTCCATCTGCTATTCTTACTCCCAGCAAAGTGATGTTCCCTGTAATGCCCAGCCAAGTGTAGCGCTGGAGCTCATCCCATGAACCTCGGCGTTGGGACACTAGTGTATATGTCTGGGTTTTACAACCAGGATCCCAGGTTGTAAAACATCGGAATTATCCGTTAACATCAACTGCTTCTCACCTTGCCACATTTCCATTTTTTCTTTCTTTTTTGAAGTGCTGGAGTACAGCGCAGGGTGGCTTTCGATCTTCTCTCCCTGGCACAATTACGACGTGCCTGGTGGGGTGCACCTGCACCGGTAAGACATGGACCATTGAACTCGCGCACCCACACTGTTTCATCAAAGCCTCTTCTTAATGGCTTTTACCCGTGTGAACAAAGACTGAGGACAGGACTCCCCCATTTCCAGTGATTATGTCAGGGCCCTCAGCTCCCCGTGACTCCCTCCGTGTGCCAAATGGGCCAAGATTTCTCTGTATGTCACTCACCTCCTCACTGTCTTTTTCACCTTCCGCTGACTTGCTCTCCATTCGCTGCCTCTGGTCCATCACAGGTGGAAACGATGTATGATTTGTCTTGTTGCCAGCTCCTCTGCTGCGTGAGCAGCAAGCTGATAATGACTAGGCGTACTTTACTGGCACCGCACCCCCGCCATTCCCCCTGCAAGCACCCTCCCTCTGCTGTGTGTGACAAGTTGTGTGTGTGTGAAAAAAAGTGTGAGTGTGACAAATATGTGTGTGTGTGTGTGTGTGTGTGTGTGTGTGTGTGTGTGTGTGTGTGTGTGTGTGTGTGTGTGTGTGTGTGTGTGTGTGTGTGAGTGCGTGCGCACAATGGCTGGTTTGGCGTGTGACAGTAGCAGTACATTTCAGATATAATTCTCTCTGAGAGCCGGTGTCATAGACAGTTCTCCGGATGCAGACGGGTACATTATTCCCCCTCGAAAGTACATTCAAGCACAACAATAGATGATGTGGTCCCGAATCACTCTCCCACTTGTAAATAACTTTGGTAATTGTCTGTCTCATTAGTAAAAGGTCTGTTTATGTTCAAGTTGTCTAAGCATCCTTCTGGTGCCTTGCCTGTCCCAGATGGTAGGCTGGTAGTCATGCTGCATAAACTGGCATTTAGCAATGATGCATTGGCACATGCTGCCCCTTCTTCAGTGGGCAGGCCCCTGCGAGTCCACGTGGGCGTGAGCATACTCAGCAGCGTGTCTGTCCAGCCTCAGGGAATAGATGCATGTGTTTGTTGTGTACAATGGTTTAACTATCAGGTTGGGGATACGGTAATTTGACGTTAAAACTGTTTTGCCATGTTTTATGATTGTTAATTACTCATTTTACATCCGCTGAGATGCTTTGGGGGAGGCGAGGCCTGTGTTAAAATGACCTTAAATACCAGTTCCTGGGAGACGTTCGGATAGCGTAGTGGTCTATTCCGTTGCCTACCAACACAGCGATTGCCAGTTCGAATCCCCGTGTTACCTCCGGCTTGGTCTGGTGTCCCTACAGACACAATCGGCCATGTCTGCGGGTGGGAAGACGGATGTGGGTATGTGTCCTGGTCACTGCACTAGCGCCTCCTCTGGTCGGTCGGGGCGCCTGTTGGGGGGGAGGGGGAACTGGGGACAATAGCGTGATCCACAAAGGCAGTAAAATAATAATAAAAGCCAATTAGAGCTGCAGTAAAAATAAAAATAAATAAATAATATGGAACATCAGTGAAATGGAGTTTGTTTAGTGAAAGTCTTGCATTCATTGTCATCTGCCAACTGCATTGTGGACTGTACACTTCTGTGGTATGAACATATTTCATCATATCATTATTATTGTTTTACGCCAAGAGGTATTTACTGATATGCTCGCGTATTAAATGCCCGCACATACACCATAAAGCAAACACAACGAGTGTTGTATCGATCATATTTCTTTATGGGTGCTGGGAAAACGAGAACACTGCGGTTATTAATTTCTCTTTTCACTGATATTATCCTTCTGCAACGCGCAACCCACCTACGCCAATACTCAACACGGCGTCTTCGTGCTGTTTGAAGGGGGTTTGAAATGCAATCGCAAGGCAACGTGTACGCTTTTGGATCCCTGTGTTTTTTTTTTTGGCTTTGAAACTCTGTCAAGTAGCCTGCAGTAAGGCACAGCCAAACATCTCCAGGCCGTTGAGAACCTCGCATTGTTCTCGTTCTGCAGGAGCGTAGCCTGATGGTTCAGTACAGACGGCAGGGGTGACTTACCAAACAAGTCAGTCGGATCAAAGATTGGGAATTGCATAGTTGGGATTTGCTCTGTGTCGTATTAACTTCACTTTGTTAGCTAAAAACAGATCAGTGTCCATGTTTTCTTCATTAAGGACTTACCTGTGATGGACTGGCGGCCTGTCTGCCGCCCAGTGACTGCTGGGATAGGCTCCAGCATCCCACGACCCTGCGTAGGACAAGCAGTTTGGATGATGGATGGATGGATGGACTTATCTCTACTTGTACTTAAACTTATCAAAGTACTTGTACTTCATTACCACCCATAAGTACATCTTTCAAGTATCTTTACTTCTCCAAAATGTAGCAATATCCTGAAGTAACTACAAACATGTGAATGATGTACTTAGAAAAAAAGAGAAGTACTTATCTGTACTTACTTTACTACATTAAAATTAGGACGGTTTAGTACAGATTCCTGGAAGATACTTAGGGGCAGGAACTTTTTTTTACTACTTTTATTAATCCGCACGGGGCAATTCTTTTCCTGCATTTAACCCATCCTAGCTGTGTAGCTAGGAGCAGTGGGCAGCTGCCATGCAGCACCCGGGGACCAGCTCCAGTTCTTCTTGCCATGCCTCGGTCAGGGCCACTGACAGGAGTACTAACTCTAACATGCATGTCTTTCTGATGGTTGAGGAAACTGGAGCACCTGCAGAAAACCCACCGCAGACACGGGGAGAACATGCAAACTCCACACAGGGGACGACCTGGGATGACCCCCAAGGTTGGACAACCACGGGGTTCAAACCCAGGACCTTCTTGCTGTGAGGTGACAATACTAACCATTGGGCCACCGTGATTAGCGTACTTGTACTTATATGTACTTGTGCTTGTATGTATCAGTATTTGTACCTCCTTACTGTCCTTAAGTACATCTTTCAAGTATCTGTACTTACTTCTCCGAAATTTGATAATATAGCGAACTAACTACAGATGCTTGAAAGATGTACTTAAAGACAGGAACGAAGAACTTCATTCCTGTCTTTAAGTACATCTTTCAAGCACCTCTACAAGTACATCTACAAGTGACAAAGTACCTGTACTTTGTCCTTTATCACCTTTCCCCCCGGTGGGCTGAGGAGGTCTTCCCTAACAGGCGTGTTGATAAAATGTCCTCCCTCTGAACAGTCGGGGGCGATTTCTTTCTCTGAGCCGCTTGATATTTACCGGCGTAGATATCGTCTCGCTGAAGTGCTGGCTATCTCCTATCCTGCCAACTCACTACTTTTTTTATGCTGTTTTCTCTCTGAGATTTCCTTGTCTATCTGATTGGCCAAGCTAAAGGAAGTTGTAGATAGCGGTTCTATTAAATGGGCTTGTCTCCTCTGGGCATGTAAGCCGAATGAAGATCTTTTACTTTCCTCCCTCCGCTTCTATCAAGGCGCTCACCCTTACAATCCTCCCTCACTCACTCTTGTCAGTGGAGTTGGTGGTCCGTGTATGTTGGACCGCACAACACGAAATGAGATGGATTGTGTGTGTGTGTGTGTGTGTATGTGTGTGTTTGCGTGTTTGTGTTTATTTGTATAATACTCCACATGCATATTTTTCCCCCTTTACTCTCCCCAGTTGAATCCGACCAATTACCCCACTCTTCCGAGCCGTCCCGGTCGCTGCTCCACCCCCACTGCCGATCTGGGGAGGGCTGCAGACTACCACATGCCTCCTCCAATACATGTGGAGTCGCCAGCCACTTATTTTCACCTGACAGTGAGGAGTTTCACAAGGGAAAGGTAGCGCATGGGAGGATCACGCGCTACACCCGATCCCCGAACAGGTGCCCAACCGACCAGAGGAGGCGCTAGTGCAGCGACCAGGACACATTCTCGCATCCGTCTTCCCACCCGCAGACATGGCCAACTGTGTCTGTAGGGACGCCCGACCAAGCCAGAGGTAACACGGGGATTCGAACCGGCGATCTCCGTGTTGCTAGGCAACGGAATAGACCGCCACGCCACCCGGACCGCCACGCCACCCGGACAACCTGTATACATGCATATTTGCACTGTCATGTGTCCTTGTTAGTCTCCTGTGTCTGCGTGCGTGTTTTTGTGCGTAAACCAAATCAGATAACGGCGCCAGGCGAGTCCCGAGAGAAACACGTATCCCTGTATTAGAAACGACACGCAAACACCAGAAAAGTACCCATGATGTTCTGCTTTAATGGCCATAAGCAATTAAGTTAAAAAGCACTCCTTTAATGATTTTTTTTTTAACACGACAGGCGAAACATACATGAAAGACTGGTGTTATCTCTCCCCGCTAACATGTGTGGTTATGGATGAGTCAGAGGGGGAAAGTGGTTGTTCACTTTGTGCCAAACGCTCGGCTCACTTCATCAAACCACCAGTGCCGTGTGGGAGACGGGGCTGTCAGACAGCTGTAATCTTTCCTTTTACTTTATCTCGCCTGTTTTCCTTCTCTCCTCTCCTTTTCATCCCGGCTTCTTTATTTGTTTGTTTGTGTGTTTGTTTGTTTGTTTGTTTTACAGTGTGGAAATGGTGTACCTAGGTTTTAATGGTATCTCAGTGCAGAGCATTCAAAGTCACAGTCCCTCTTATCTTCCCCCCACAACACTTGTGTTGAATTTGATGGCGCCTTATCTGAGCGCAGTACGCAGTATTGTACGTACTGGCACAGCGCAGGGCAGGAACATGAAAACAGCTTGAAAGGCAAATTGAATGTTGAACTGGCAAATGAACTGTAGCAATGAATGACATAATTAAAGCCACGTTCTTAATCTCAGCTGCTCTCTCTCTCTCTCTCTCTCTCTCTCTCTCTCGCACACACACACACACACACACTATCTCTCACTCTGTCATTCTCTCACACATACCCACACACTCACTCTCTCTTGCTTTCACACAGAAACACACTTTCTCACTCTCTCTCTGTCTCTCTCTTTCTCTCCCTCTTTCGCGCTCTCTCTTGCTCTGTCTCTCTGGCTTTAAGTCAACATTGGATTCTGAAATGGAAGATGAACTCTTTTTTGGATGTGTTAATGTAGAGGAGTGACTTTTTTAACACTGTGAAAAAGACCAGCCATTGTTTCTTGTTGAATAAAGATCTGTTTTAAATTCTCAAAATTCTCTCTCATCTCAATTTCAATTCGTTTTGCTTTATTTGTACGACACAATTGACATTTGTTTTATCAAGGCATTCAGAAATGCATTTATTTGAAACAAAAACATGAAAAATAAAGCCAGCTTAATCAAACTGACTTTAAGAATCTCTCTCTCTCTCTCTCTCTCTCTCTCTCTCTCTCTCTCTCTCTCTCTCTCTCTCTCTCTCCCTCTACCTCCCTCTTCCAGGTATGTGGTCGTTCTCTGTGTCGGAGCTGGCCATCCCTGGGGCGGAGGTGGGCCGTATCTCGGCAACTGATGCCGACCTAGGCGAAAATGCCAAGCTGGAATATACCATCCTGGAGGGCGAGACAGGGGACACCTTCAACATCACTGGGGTGAATCAAGAGGCAGTCATCACTCTCCACAAGGTGAGAGAAGGATGGAACATGGGCGGGAGAGACAAAGAGATAGACAGAAGTGCAGAAGAACTGATAAAGAGAGGGCGTACAGTGCCAGGGGAGGGAGTTGAGGAAAAAGGGTCATTTGGATGTCAGGAGAGATAGCAGGAGGGAGCACGCGGGGGCGGATGGAGGGAGGGGCAGAGCACTTTGTTGACAGTGTGGGAGGGATAGTGGGAAGGTAAGAGGGAGGAGAGTGCATGTGAGAGTCAGTCCAAAGGGATGAGAGGATGAAGGGCGGGACGGTGTACTGGAAACAGGAGAACTGATGATTGGGAGGAGAAAGGACAAGACGTGGAGAGGAGAAGCAAAGGAAGGAGAGGAGGGGAGATGAGAAGAGAAGATAGGGAATCCATCACTCAATCAAAGCTTTATTTATGGAGCACATTTTGTACATTACAGTGCAATGCAATGTGCAAATGGGCTTTAAAAATGTAATCAAAAATGTCTTTTATTAAAAATGCTGTATTTAATACCTTTTCATGCTGGTATTTTTGCAGCATCAGCCATTCGATGAATTAGCGTTCCGTTATTGTTCTTCTATCTGCTATTTTCTGTTGGTGCTGACAGGGTCCAGCATTCCCACCAAGTATTCAGATGCAATGGTGCACACACAGGAAATGTATTGTCTGCCACAAAAGGAAAAGGAGATGAAGAAGAGGGAGCTTGTGTGTCGAATTCAGAGGAACTAGCGATTAGACGCCAACGTACAAACCTAAACATTATCCAGTGCTTAATTAGGTTCTTCCTCCTCCAAAATAAAGTTGAAACCTCCATAAAATAAAGAAAATATAAAAGAACAAGGTAGCACAATGACATGACAGAACTGGTAATTGAGTAACAGTGAAATGGAAGGAAACAGAATGAAAGCTGAGCCGTGAAAAGAAGAGAAAAAAAAGGAGAGAGGAATGACAACACGTGAGACGAGAAGGTTTTCTATAAGATAGTTTTTGATCCTGTGTGAGTCACAGCATCAGTAATACCATGCATGGCTGCTGATTAAGTTCAATTACCCCAATTCACCTTGAAAAATATAGCGATACCTTCTGAACCTGTACAGTTCCCATATGATTCATCCTTCTGGCTTTGCGTTGAGATTTCATAACGGAATCATTGTGCCATTTCTAATGCGTCACCTTATTTAGCGCTCCTCTATTGAGACGGTATTCAGTGGGTTTTGGCAAATTAACTTCTAAGGATTGAATCATTTGCATGAAACAACCCCCTTTTTTATTCAATAATTTAATCTGTTCATGGTATTCAACTGAAATATCCACACAAATCCATCCTTAAGCTGTAGACATATGATGAGTGGCCTGAGTTGCAGTCGCCACTTGGTTGGGTAAAAGCAGCTAGCCAAGACAGCTAAACATTAGCTTGAAGAGCATAATAGCCTAAATTGGAGCGTATCTATGTCCTCTCAGCCCTATGTTCCCTCAACCCTATTTCATTGAACTGACCTAAATGTAATCTAACTTACCTTAACCTGACTTAACCTCAACCTCTACCTAACCCTAACCCAATGCTTACCTTAACCTAACCCTAACCGATAGCTAACCTATTCGATAGCTAACCCACAGAGATGAGGGAACATAGGGCTGAGGGAACATAAGGCTGACCCCGCCTAAGTTGCTAGTTGTTGGTTGCGTTATTGTGGACAACAGAATAGGAAATCAAATCTGGCAGGCCTTTCTAATGGCTGACAAGTCACCATGCAAAGTTTTTTTCAGCCCATGGTTGTGGTATAATTTCAACTAGCAATCATCATCATCAGCGATCATTCAAGGTTGAGTATGATGATCCTCCTGGGGGGGTCCCTATTGTGGGTCTTCAAGTGACTGAAGAGGCTAATTCTGGAACCACAGACATTCTTGAAGTGTGGGCATTGATGTGAGGTGCTGGAAGTGAAATGTGAGAAAACCTTTTTGGTGGGGACTCTCTCCTTTCTTTGCTGCTGCTTGGCTCTGACAGCCTGTCAGAGATTGTCTTCATGGAATGTGGCTCCTTCATGTAAACTTTTTCTCCATGTGGTTCTGTTTTGAGCAAGCTCTTCCTAGTTAGAGCTGTTTATGTGGAATTTTTTGAGGTTGATCCTGATGTCCTTAGAATGGTTTTTCTGACCTTCAGGCGCTCATTGGCTAGCATCTACTTCTGAGTAGAGGACCTGTTTTGGGAGGCGTAGACCTGTTTTGGGAGGCATTCGTATTACATGGCCTGTCCATCTCAGCTGGTGATTAATGATGGTGGTGGCAATGCTGTCTACGTTTGCTTCCTCAAGAAAACTAATGTTGGTGCATTTCTCTGTCCAGCTGATATGCAAGATATTTCACAGGGGTCTCTGGTGGTAGGACTCTTATATGCCTGCTGTAGGTAGTAGTCAAGGTCTCTGCACCATATAAAAGTGTGGGCAAGATAACAGCCCTCTATACCAGTAGCTTGGTCTTTGTAAGCAGGTCAGAGTTTTCAAAGACTGTAATATGGAGCTCTGCAAAAGCACCACTGGAGCAGCAGATGTAATGGCGTAGCAGATGTGTACCTAGCTGTCGATGTCTGCCCTTGAGGAGAGGTCATTTCCAAGGTAGGGGACCTGGTCCACATTTTCAAGGCTTACACTGTCAATTGTTATTGTTGGCGGAGGTATTGAGGAGAAGGAGTCCGGTGGGGGCTGATAGAGGGCCCTGGTCTTTTTTGTGTTCATGGCCAAACCTAGGAGTGTGTACGCCCTGGCAAAAGCATCAAGTATGCACTGGAGAACGTTTTCTGTGTGGGTGACAATGGTATTATCATCTGCATACTGCAGTTCCATGATGGATGTGTGAAAGATCTTGGACTTGGCCTTGAAATGGTTTAAGTTGAACATATTGCCATCTGCTCTATTGATGATCTGAACACCAGCGGGTAAACTATGACCGATTAGGTGGAGAATGGCTGCAATGAAGACTTTGAACAGGGTGGGGACAATGCTGCATCCTTGTTTTATGCCAATTTCTGCCTTGAAGTTTTGGTCTCACTGCCATTGTAGAGGACTTTTGCTGACATGTCGTTGTGAAGGAACCTCAGAATCCTGATGTACTTTTCCGGACATCCACACTTTGACAAAAGTGTCCAGAGGGCCTGATACTTCACGGAGTCAAATGCTTTGGTAAGGTCGATGAAGGTCATGTATAGTGTATAGTATAGGTGAACACATACAGTACGAGGGTGGGTGTTTGAACTAGAATAGGGAGTGATTGGCCACTAAATTGGGAGAAAAAGGGAAAAATCAGAAATAAACTTAAATAGAAAAAAAAGAAAGAAATGGCATCATGAACCTCCAACAGGCTCAGTGGGTTAACCATCCCTTCCTCCATGGGACACTGTGGAATTCTGTCAAGGACCTCCTCATCAACCATTGTTCTCTGGTTTAACAGTTCCTCAAAATGTTCTTTCCAGCTGGCCTTGATCTCATCATCCGTTTTCAGTATCTTTTGTCTTTCCTTAGACCAGAGAGAGTTGGATCTGCAGTAGCTGGGCCCATATACAGCTTTAACGGCATTGAAGAAACCCCTTGTGTCACTTGCTTCTGCAAGATTTTGAATTTCATAGGCTTTCTCTTCCCACCATTTGTTTTAAGTTACCTTACCCAGTGCTGGACAAAGGCCTTGGCTCTGGAGTGAGCTTCCCTCTTAGCTTGGCAAGGGATGTCTTTCTGCCAGACACGAAAGGCCTACCATTTTTTCGGAAATAAGATGTTCAGTTTCTCATCATTGTCATCGAACCATTCCTGGTTTCTCTTTGAGTTTAAACCAACGACTTCTTGGCCAGTGTTCAGGATGGTGGTCTTCGGTAAACTCCAGTGTGCCTCGACATCATCATGGTACTCTGGTGGCAGGCTGTCACATAACGCAGCTTTGAGGAGCTGCAGTGTCTCAGGCATTTCCAGGTTCCTGATGTTTAGGCTGGGGTGGCATTGCTTTTTCTTCCCTCTTCTTTTGGGCATTAGTCTGATGGCCATGGTTGAGCAGATGAGACGATGATCTGTCCAACATAATCTGTACTGGTCACTGCCCTCGTTAGATGTACATTATGCCTGTCTCTGGTTCGGACAATGACATAATCAACCAGAGTCCAGCGTTTGGATCAGGGATGCATCCAGGGTGTTTTGATATTTTTTTTTTCTGTCTGAAGAGGGAGTTGGTGATATTAAGATTGTGTTCTGCACACTTGGTCAGGAAGATAACCCCATTGGAGTTGATGTTAACTACACCCTCTTTCCCAATAGTGCCTCTCCATGTTCTGTAATCCCGACCAACTCTGTCATTGAAGTCCCCCAGAAGGATGATTCTGTCTTCTTTGGGATGCCTGACAAGATGTGGTCTAGACTGGCATAGAAAGCTTCTTTGGCATCCTCTTATGAGTCCAGAGTGGGAGCATGTGCACTCACAACAGTGGCCATCTGGTAAGCTGAACTGTCATGGCAAAGCCAACCCCATGTATCCTGGATTCACCAGCAGGTTTTCCTTTCCAGAAGAAGATGTAGTCTCCTTTTTCCTCCCTCAATTGTCTTTCTTCTCCCAGTCTGGTCTCAGATAGGGCAGCAATGTCAATGTTAAACCTCCGTAATTCCCTGGCTACAATGACTGTTTATCTCTCTTGCCGTTCACTGTCCAGAAGAGTGTGCACATTCTAGGCTCCAAAATTAATTTTCCTGTGTTTCAGACTCTATGGAGGAGATCCCACTGGATGCAGTAATCCAGCCAGGAAGTTGGCGAGGCAGACAATTATTAGGGCACCTTTTCTAGCCCCCTTCCCTACTGGGGTGAGCAGTATGGACCCTGAAAAGGGCTGCTCAGTCATGAGTGAAGGTGCCGAAGGATTCTCCTGAGTCAATCTGAGAGTCCAGCAACTCGACTTCACCCACTGCTTGTGTGCCAGCATGTGACTAGGAGCATCCAGACTTCTCAATCCTGCTCCTGTCAGCACTTGCTGATCACCACAGGGCTTGATATTGGGATGTACAGTGTGTATTATCCCCTAGAGGGGATGGACGCCTGTGCTTGACTTCTTTTAACATGGAGATACTGGTGCATGGACAGTCACCACACAGTCCTTGACAGAGACAGACCTGCAACCAATGGCATGGACTCCATGACAGTTGGAGATTCCCCCCACTACTGCAGCCTTCCTCCACCTTCATAGCCATTATAGCGATCTGCCTGTTTGCTGGACACCATCCTCTGCCTTCTCCACTGTTGAGGTCTTTCTTGAGTTACACTTTGTCTGGTACCTCCCCCTCAGCCTTCCCGCCAAGGGTGATCCTACTGGGAGCAAAACTCCAGACGGTATCGCTCTTGGGATCTTTGGTTCACACAAGCTTCACCACCACAACAAGGTGGCAACCCTCTGGAGAAGTGTAATTGCTATATAGCTCGAGAAAATTAGAGTCACATAGCATTAGCTTCTCCGCCATGTTTTAGCCAAAGCCGTTGATATCTTATATATCTCACAATTCTGCAATCTGATTGGATGCACTTAATCAGTCAATGACCAACAGGGTTAAAGATCAAATAGTTTGAACTTTGAGAGCAGCGGCAATGTGGAAAATCTGAGCAGTCCACGACACCCAAGGCAGCGATGCTGCTACATCAGACTACACCACTCTCTATAGGAAAAAAAGGACTCAGGCGGCCTACAGCAGATTTTTTTGCACCAATTGTATACTGACAGTTTAAATGATTCAGTTAGAAATGTTTTGACCACAGTTGAGATGTCTTGACTGACTCTTTTTAGTGAGGGGATTCCTTTCAACTGTTTTAATATATGATATATACACTCACCGGCCACTTTATTAGGCACACCTGTCCAACTGCTCGTTAACGCAAATGTCTAATCAGCCAATCACATGGCAGCAACTCAATGCATTTAGGCATGTAGACATGGTCAAGACGATCTGCTGCAGTTCAAACCGAGCATCAGAATGGGGAAGAAAGGTGATTTAAGTGACTTTGAACGTGGCATGGTTGTTGGTGCCAGACGGGCTGGTCTGAGTATTTCAGAAACTGCTGATCTACTGGGATTTTCACGCACAACCATCTCTAGGGTTTACAGAGAATGGTCCGAAAAAGAGAAAATATCCAGTGAGCGGCAGTTCTGTGGGCGAAAATGCCTTGTTGATGTCAGAGGTCAGAGGAGAATGCCCAGACTGGTTCAAGCTGATAGAAAGGCAACAGTAACTCAAATAACCACTCATTACAACCGAGGTATGCAGAAGAGCATCTCTGAATGCACAACACGTCGAACCTTGAGGCAGATGGGCTACAGCAGCAGAAGACCACACCGGGTGCCACTCCTGTCAGCTAAGAACAGGAAACTGAGGCTACAATTCACATAGGCTCACCAAAATTGGACAATAGAAGATTGGAAAAACGTTGCCTGGTCTGATGAGTCTCGATTTCTGCTGCGACATTCGGATGGTAGGGTCAGAATTTGGCGTCAACAACATGAAAGCATGGATCCATCCTGCCTTGTATCAATGGTTCAGGCTGGTGGTGGTGGTGTAATGGTGTGGGGGATATTTTCTTGGCACACTTTGGGCCCCTTAGTACCAATTGAGCATCGTGTCAACGCCACAGCCTACCTGAGTATTGTTGCTGACCATGTCCATCCCTTTATGACCACAGTGTTCCCATCTTCTGATGGCTACTTCGAGCAGGATAACGCGCCATGTCATAAAGCTTGAATCATCTCAGACTGGTTTCTTGAACATGACAATGAGTTCACTGTACTCAAATGGCCTCCACAGTCACCAGATCTCAATCCAATAGAGCACCTTTGGGATGTGGTGGACCGGGAGATTCGCATCATGGATGTGCAGCCGACAAATCTGCAGCAACCGCGTGATGCTATCATGTCAATATGGACCAAACTCTTTGAGGAATGTTTCCAGTACCTTGTTGAATCTATGCCACGAAGGATTAAGGCAGTTCTGAAGGCAAAAGGGGGTCAAACCCGGTACTAGCAAGGTGTACCTAATAAAGTGGCCAGTGAGTGTATATACACATGTATTTTACATGCATACAAGCCAAAATTTGGGGTAATTTCAATTTCAGACGGTCCTCCCTTGAGCCACCTGCCATTCAGATTCATCACATACTCGTGGAGACGTTTGTGCACAGCAGGGATGACGAGGCCCTCATTTGTCACTCTTTGTCAGCGCTACCTGTTACAGGATATGCTCTTCTAGCTAATCAGGGGGAGCACACACACACACACACACACACACACACACACACGTACAGACACATACAAACACACACACACACGTGTGCACACACGTACACACACTCGTGTAACGTAGAGTTAAGCAGCCACATGTAATGAAGACTTCATCACAGAGGGTGTAAGGCATGCCTGATATATGGCATCTGATGCTAAATTAGCCTCGCTGAAGCGTCAGACATTGAGAATGAGTGATAAAATTACACACACCACACACTGCTGCTTATTGTGTCTGCCACTCAGAACCCTGGGCTGTCAATCATTGTGTCTGCATGTGGTGTGTGTGTTTGTGTGTGTGTGTGTGTGTGTGTGTGTGAGTGTACTCGTGTGCCAAGTGTAGCAAAGGGAGTATTTCTCAGAAATGTCTACGCATTAACACTCAGAGGTATTGCTGTTTTTGTGCAGACACTAGACGTGAGCGCCTGCGTGAGTGCGATATCAAGCTGACACAAAGTGTGCACATCTGGTTTGTGCACACAGTCTGAGCATATGAATGTATGTATGTATGAATGTGAATTTATTTGACTGTATAACTGTGACAGTCTCTCTCTCTCTCTCTCTCTCTCTCTCTCTCTCTCTCTCTCTCTCTCTCTCTCTCTCTCTCTCTCTCTCTCTCTCTCTCTCTCACACACACACACGCACACACCCTCCGTCAGGATTCCAGTCTTCGTTAAAACAATCCACACCTGGCCAGGGGAAGAGAAGTGTTTTCATGCCCGGGATTGGTTGTTTTGATGAGAGCGGGAGAGAAAGGTATAGATAGATGTTAGCTGTGATGTAACGAAAAAGAATGATGGACTGAAAGAAAGGAGGAGGAGGAAGATGAACGGATGGATAAAAATGAAGGAAAGATGTCAGTGAGATGAGAGAAAGAGGGCATTGTTAAAAAGGTGGTCTAGGGAGGCGGTGACAGCAGTGAGTGCGGTGCAGGAGAGGAGAGAGGAGAGAGCGATAGAGAGAGATCAGTGAGGCAGGCAAAGAGAGCGAGAGAGGCATGCAGGGATTGAGACAGCTAGAAAGACTGAGAGGTGCAATGAGGTAGAACACCATCTCCAGAAGTCAGACAGGAAAATAAATAAAGAATAGAGAGATTGCTAAAGATGTTAAAACAAAACAAAACAAGAGAGAAACTGAAGGGAGACAGAGAGCGAGAGACAGTAAGAGAGAGGGAGAAAGAGAGAGACAGAGCGAGAGAGCGAGACAGATGGAGAGAGAGCGTGAGAGAGAGAACGTGAGAGAGACAGAGAAAGAGAGACAGAGCGAGAGAGAGAGAGACAGAGACAGAGAGATAGCGAGAGAGAGAGACAAAGAGTGACAGAGAGATAGCGAGAGACAGAGCCAGAGCGAGAGACAGAGAGAGAGACAGAGCGAGAGAGAGAGAGACAGAGCCAGAGCGAGAGACAGAGAGAGAGAGAGAGAGACAGAGAGATAGCGAGAGACAGAGCCAGAGCGAGAGACAGAGAGACAGAGAGTGAGAGGGCGTTATAAGGTGGAAACAAGAGAGAACAAAGAGGAGACGGGAGCAGGAAAACAAAGAGAAAAAAAGAAGCATCCTGCTGTGTGAAAAGAGATAGAAGTGATCTATTCAACACGTGTTTGCCGACTGGTAAAAAATACGAGTGTGAAAATTACGTGTAAACAAATGCAGCGAAACACCTCTCCTCCGACAAACATCCCCCCATCTGCATTCATCCGCCGTGTTAGCGAAGACACGAAACTAGAACAACGGTTGCTATCCTGACAAGGCTGTCTTTGTGTCATTTTGTGCTGCCTTAATACCTCCGCGTCTCCCAGGTGAGGGAGAAACGGATTAGAAGGGATCACGGTTATAGGTAGAATGCAGGGGTAAAAGAAATCTTCCAGGTAAAATGTGGATTAATTGCCGAGTCGCTGGAATTTCATGAGTTATTTAGTGCTAGCTTCGGCGGGGTCGGGAGAACGATTTGCTGACACACACTCGGGTGGGTGTGCCCACTGCGCCAAAATAAAAGCTTGCCGTTAAAAGGAATATCGCCTTTCAGGCAATCCACGTGCGGTTAATGCAATGCATGGGAGATACCACTTTAATAGAATTAGAATAAACAAAGCGTAAAATTAGCGCTAAGCTCCCCCTCGGTTTCCAGCCTGTTGAGCAAAAATTAAAAAAAACTCGGCCTTGCCGCTCCGTGCATGTTTGCGTGCGTGTGTTTATGCACGATGCATTAAAATAGTGACTCACTCACACGCGCCGTTTTTTTGTCAGGCCTCAGGAGTGAGACTGCCTCCCAACTACGAGCCGTTTTAACAGGGAAGGGGGATGATCTCTGTGCCCCCGGATGAGAAGGATTTCCAACCAATTTGTGTTGCCACAGAGTCAGCCGTGACCTTGCCGGTCATCTAGCTTCAGCGGGCAGAATCTCTTTGAATGTTGATCTAAGACACACACATTCACACACACACACACACACACACACACACACACACACACACACACACACACACACACACACACACACACACACACACATTCACACACACACACACACACACACACACACACAATGCAAAATATACGCTCAAGTTTAGGAGAGGTGGGTATGCACACCCACCCACACATACTTATACACACAAACATACTTAATGCAAAATATATACACTCAAGTGTGTGAGAGGTGGGTAGTCACACGCACAAACCTGATGTCAAACACACACACACACACACACACACACACACAGGGCTAATCCAGAGGGAGTTGTGCGCAGAGGAGCACAGTATAAACACAGTGATATGCATTTGCACAACCACTTGACCGTGCAGCTCGCTCAGCTCAAACGGCAGCTGTGCAGGAGAACGATGCGGAGACACGCAGTTGTTGGACGTTTAAAGGGGAGGAAGGATGCGGCGTCTGTCTTTTAACACCGCAGCTCAGGGGGGGTGGGGGGGGGACGCCGGGGTAAAAGTCAGATTAAGAGGAAAAGGAAGAAGATATAGTGGGTGGGGAGGGAGACAGAGACCATTAAAGCCGGGGGGGGGGGGGATAAGAGAATAAGAGCTGACAAAACAGCTAGAAGGAGAAGGAGAGAGGAAGAAGAAGCCAGAGAGGAGAGAGTCAGTCGGTGACGGACGTGTGGAGAGAGGGCGAGAGAGGTGTGGAGAGAAAGGAAATGGACGGGGGGGGGAGAGACAGAGAGAATTCTGTGCAAAGACAAAAAGATGACAAACGGAGACATGGCCATGGGTGGTGAGGGAGACAGAGAACACGATGTGGGTGTGGATGCTGAAACGGGGGAGGGGGGGGGTGCAGAGCCGGGGATACGCAGGGGAAGACAGGTCATTAACAGCCTGCAAGTCTGAGTACTGACTGAAATTGCCTGCTGCTTATTGCTGCATATTTCCTGACAGTGAAACCCAGCCATGAAAAAAATTTGTTTTTCGTTCCTTCTTTTTCCTGCCTTCTCGCTCTCTCTCTCTCTCTCTCTCTCTCTCTCTCTCTCTCTCTCTCTCTCTCTCTCTCTCTCTCTCTCTCTCTCTCTCTCTCTCTCTCTCTCTCCCACCCTCTGTTCTCCTGACTCCGTCTCCCCTGTGTCCTCCTATCAACTGCTGTGTATCTATATTTCTTGACTCTATATCTCTGCACAGTCTTCCACACACATCCAAACACAGAGACACCGACAAACTAAACATGCAAGTAACTGTAAAAAAAAACACACACACAAAAAAAAACAGGCGCACACAGACAGAAAGACACACACTGTTTCATCTCTGGGGGCCCTGTCAGATGGTGTGTGCTGATGGCCTGCGACTCTGACTCATCCAATCCCTGCTCAGGTTAGCCTTATTCAGGCGCAGAAGGAGCCGAGGAGCTGAAATAAAAGCATGCATGCACACATACACACCAACACTCATACATACACACACACACATATATATACACACAACATCTACTACATGCATGCAGAGAGCTAATGTGCACGTATGCAAACACGTTTTTTTGCACACAGACGATGACTCACTGGAACCAGAACAGGTTTTGTTCCCTCGAACCAGAGGACACCGATGAGAAGGGATCAAGACTTGATGCACTGACTCTTGCGTATTGGTTGAGGATTCTTGCGTGACCGTATGCCTTTGATCCTCCTCTGTTCTCCTCTGCGCTGTTCTGATTTAGAGCTCATTGGAAGATGGTTCACTTTGTTCCACTCAGCGTCACGCTAATTATTTACTCATCCCATTTTTGCCGTTAATAAATTTACACATTAATGCTAATAGAATTTTCTGACACCGCATGTGAATAAGGCCACAGTGTAAGCAGCAGGTAATTGAGGAATTAGCATATGGCGGTGGTATCCAGCACAGCACTCGCATGGTTGTGCTCTGCAGCAGCGCTCCCTAATGGTCAACGGACAACACAGTTCATTGGACAAAAGGTACTAATTGAGAGTTGGCTGAGGTTTTCTTGAAATACTGACTCGGGAGCGGCACGGTGGCGCAGTGGTTAGCGCGGTCGCCTCACAGCAAGAAGGTCCTGGGTTCGAGCCCCGGGGTAGTCCAACCTTGGGGGTCGTCCACGGTCGTCCTCTGTGTGGAGTTTGCATGTTCTCCCCGTGTCTGCGTGGGTTTCCTTCGGGTGCTCCGGTTTCCTCCCACAGTCCAAAGACACATAGGTCAGGTGAATCAGCCGTACTAAATTGTCCCTAGGTGTAAATGTGTGTGTGTGTGGTGGCTTGTGATGGTTTTGCAGCCTGTCCTGGATGTCTTCCCGCCTGCCGCCCAGTGACTGCTGGGATAGGCTCCAGCATCCGCGCAACCCTGTGAGCAGGATAAGCGGTTTGGATAATGGATGGATGGATGGACTGACTCAGGGACACGTTTTATCGGGTTCTAATTCCAATCAACTACGGTGGCTATTAGAGTCTGATTCTGGATCAGTTTCAGCGGTGCAGCCATTCCTGCATTCCGAGGAAACTGATCAGCTTGTCAACACACATTAGGACGTGTTTGGACGCATAAGTTAATCGAGACGAGTGGCGGATTTTACCGAGAGGCCTTGTGCATTTTTTACCACGAGGTGCTTCGTCAGGGTGTTGAATTAATTGATAGTAAATCATGCGGCACAACCCAAAAGACTTCAACAAATACCACACCAAAAAGTCACTACCACAATTTCTTCACTTCTCAGCCACCCTGCTACTCCCAGACAGCATTTGCTTAAAGAAGCGGAGGCGCGCAGCATGTAAGGCGTTTTCTTACATCATTAATAAGTATCCGGGCAGCATCCCAATTCACAAGGTTCCCTTTTGAGGTTCGATTTTGGGGGGCTGTGAGCTGTGTAAGCCTGCTGTTTGCACGCGGTTCATTCTTTTACCTGGGGGACGAGCTCGCTAGCGCACATGTCGGTTCGCCATTATTATTTCCATATGCTCTCACTTAAAACGGCTGGCTAATCCTCGGTCACCCGCCAGCAGCGCACCCAGGATTATCTGTGTTTGTTTTCTCACGCGGAGGAGAGATTGTGTTAATCTCCTCAGAGGGAGCGAGAGATGGAGAAAGAGGGACAGTGGTAGAGAGAGACACACACAGACAGACAGACAGACAGACAGACAGAGAAACAGACGCAGAGAGAGAGCTGGAGGAAGACAGACTTAGAGAAGAGCTAGACCACAGTGCTGCATATAAATAAATAAATAAAAAAAGGAGAGACAGGACTTGTGAGAAAGACATGAGAGGGGAAAGGGAAGACAAGAGACGAGTGACAGAGGAAAGGGAGAGCCAGAGAAGAAGAACAAAGTCAAAAGGGAGATTTAGAGAGGTCTTTGTTCTCTCAACTCTGCAGTTGTGCTTGCCGGCAGAAAAAGTCCAAAGCCGTGTCTGTCATCAGACAAACATGATCTTGATTTAGAACGTCGAATCAAGACTGAACCCGAGCTGTCAAGGACAGCAGGGCTCCCGACACCAACACACACACGCACACACGCACGCACACACACACACACACACGCACACACACACACACACACACACACACACACACACACACACACACACACACACACGCACACACGCACGCACACACACACGCACACACGCACACACACACACACACACACACATACACACACACATATATATAGTGGGGGGTTTTTCCGGAAACCATCAGTGGTGTAGATAAAAGTGAATATTATAAGCAGAATATTATACACCACCCCACTATATGATATACGCAAATTACCCCATTTGACCTTATCTTGTTATATTTTAAATGTAAACTGTTTCAACAGTGCCCGGGCCCTTTAAATCCTTGCTTTTTCAAAACAAGCCCCAGCCCTTTACCCCATTGGTTGTAATGTTTTCTACCCCACCATTGGTTGCTGTGCATCGTACTACCTACCCCGTTGGTTGTAATGTTTCAGATGTTTTCTATCCTCTCATTGTTTGCTGTCCACCGAAATTAGGGGCGTGACGCCGGGTAAGGTAATATTTACTGACTGTTCTTCTTTGCTGTTGAATCACATTGGCAGCTGATGAGTGCACGACGCACGAAACAAGCTTGTACTGAAATGCATTAAAGTTTTTTTTCCTTACATCTATTGTCATATATATATATATATATATATATATATATATATATATATATATATATATATATTAAGACAGTTGATGATTGCTGATGGCATGAAACAGGCTTGTACTGTCTCATAAAGAATTTACTTTACTTGAATCCCTGGATTATATATATATATATATATATATATATATATATATATATATATATATATATATATATATATATATTTCAATACAGATACAGGAAAAAAGTGTTAATACATTGCAGTACATTAGTTTTTAATACATTTGTTGAGCACTTATAACAACACCATTGACGATTTCAGAAAACACTACATATATATAGTATATATATATATAAAGATAGATGTAGGAAAAATATATTAAAAAAAAAAGTAACCCACTGGTGCTGGAGCCTGTCTACACATCCTGGGATTCTGCGTTGTGTTTCTTTTATGTGTAGTGGGGTATTGTGCGGAGAGAAGAAACACCAGACACGGGGGTTCTGAACTGTGGTTGAGACCTGGTGGTACTTTACTGGCTCACAACAGCTGCTGGTCCATAACAGCCACCGTATCTTGAATAAGTTGTAATTCTTCTTTCCTTGTGGTTTCAAACCCTTCAACAAATGTCCATTCATCCAACTCGGGCAGTGTTTCTTATGAATGTGGGGGTTGAAGCTCAACGACTGCCTGGATTTAACTCATGTACGCTAACTTGAGAAGGAAAAAACTTCCACAGCACTCCAATGTAAGAAAGGATAAAACAAGTATTTAATCCCACAGTTTGTGGTATCTTCTTACAGGAATATTCAAGGTTAAGTTCTCCTTAATCAGCAAACTGTATTACGGTAAGAAACACGTGTGGCTCGGTCGCTGCTTGAGCCTCCCTCCCCAAATATATACAACTTTGTTAAAGCAACACTCAATGGTAGGGAAAGTGCTGAACTATCTCAACTATATATATATATATATACACTACCGTTCAAAAGTTTGGGATCACCCAAACAATTTCGTGTTTTCCATGAAAAGTCACACTTATTCACCACCATATGTTGTGAAATGAATAGAAAATAGAGTCAAGACATTGACAAGGTTAGAAATAATGATTTGTATTTGAAATAAGATTTTTTTTACATCAAACTTTGCTTTCGTCAAAGAATCCTCCATTTGCAGCAATTACAGCATTGCAGACCTTTGGCATTCTAGCTGTTAATTTGTTGAGGTAATCTGGAGAAATTGCACCCCACGCTTCCAGAAGCAGCTCCCACAAGTTGGATTGGTTGGATGGGCACTTCTTTGAGCAGATTGAGTTTCTGGAGCATCACATTTGTGGGGTCAATTAAACGCTCAAAATGGCCAGAAAAAGAGAACTTTCATCTGAAACTCAACAGTCTATTCTTGTTCTTAGAAATGAAGGCTATTCCATGCGAGAAATTGCTAAGAAATTGAAGATTTCCTACACCGGTGTGTACTACTCCCTTCAGAGGACAGCACAAACAGGCTCTAACAGGTACTATTTAATGAAGATGCCAGTTGGGGACCTGTGAGGCGTCTGTTTCTCAAACTAGAGACTCTAATGTACTTATCTTCTTGCTCAGTTGTGCAACGCGGCCTCCCACTTCTTTTTCTACTCTGGTTAGAGCCTGTTTGTGCTGTCCTCTGAAGGGAGTAGTACACACCGGTGTAGGAAATCTTCAATTTCTTAGCAATTTCTCGCATGGAATAGCCTTCATTTCTAAGAACAAGAATAGACTGTCGAGTTTCAGATGAAAGTTCTCTTTTTCTGGCCATTTTGAGCGTTTAATTGACCCCACAAATGTGATGCTCCAGAAACTCAATCTGCTCAAAGAAGTGCCCATCCAACCAATCCAACTTGTGGGAGCTGCTTCTGGAAGCGTGGGGTGCAATTTCTCCAGATTACCTCAACAAATTAACAGCTAGAATGCCAAAGGTCTGCAATGCTGTAATTGCTGCAAATGGAGGATTCTTTGACGAAAGCAAAGTTTGATGTAAAAAAAATCTTATTTCAAATACAAATCATTATTTCTAACCTTTTCAATGTCTTGACTCTATTTTCTATTCATTTCACAACATATGGTGGTGAATAAGTGTGACTTTTCATGGAAAACACAAAATTGTTTGGGTGATCCCAAACTTTTGAACGGTAGTGTATATATACTCACTGATGAGCCAAACCATCATGACCACTCGGGCAGGACTGGGTAGAGTAGATGGTGAGCAAACAATCAGTTCTCGTAGTCAACGTGTTGGATGCAGGAAAAATGGGCAGGAGTAAAAACCAGAGCGAACTTGACAAGGGCCAAATTGTTATGGCCAGACGACTGGGTCAGTGCATCTCTGAAACGACAAGGCTTGTGGGGTTACCTACCGATAGTGGTCCAAGGAGGGATAAACCACAAACCGCCGACAGGGTCATGGGCACTCAAGGCTCACCGATGCGCCAGGGCAACAAAGGCTATCCCGTCTGGCCTGAACCGACAGAAGGTGTACTGTGGCACAAGTCACAGAACATTTTGATGCTGGTTACAGGAGGGATGTGTCACAACACACAGTGAATCGCACCCTGCTACGTATAGGTCTGCATAGCCGCAGACTGGTCAGAGTGCCCACGATGACCCCTGTCCACCATCAAAAGTACCTACAGTGGGCACACAAGCATCAGAACTGGACCTTGGAGCAGTGGAAGAAGGTCACCTGGTCTGATGAGTCCCATGTCTGGCTGTGTACGTGTGCACCATTTACCTGGGGAAGTGACGGCACCAGGATGCACTGTGGGAAGACGACAAGCCGTTGGCAGCAGTGTGATGCTCTGGGCAATGTTCTGCTGGGAAACCCTGGGTCTGGCCATTCATGTGGATGTCAATTTGACACGTGCCACCTACCTAAACATCGTTGGAGACCAGGTTCACCCCTTCATGGCAATGGTATTCCCTGATGGCAGGGCCGTTGCCAGCTGTTAATCACCCTGAGGATGTGGAGCCAAGGATCAGATGAAGGGGCACGCAGTGCAACAGGGACAAATTGGGGAAGATCTCTGTGCTGGCCAGATGTGTGTGTGACTGTGTACTGTCTGTATTTTCTGTATGTCTGTGGCGTAAAAAATGTGACTGGTACTGTCAATATTTGCCTTCGTCCGTCTGTCCAAACCCCCACAGTGACACAGCCTTGTCACAGTGATCAATCATGAAACTGCTTTTGATAGTTTGATATTATATCTATCTATCTATCTATCTATCTATCGATGGATGGATGGATGGATGGATGGATGGATGGATGGATGGATGGATGGATGGATGGATCAATCGATCTAGCTATCTATCTAATAAACAATTTCAAAGGCTCTCGACTAGTCAACATTGAACTGACAAAAACACATATTTAGAGGAAATACTACATTGTCTGTCCTGAACACTGATGCTGTGGCGTTTAGGATTCTGGAGTGACACTGAGCAAATATGTGCTGGAGTGCCGTAATAAGTATTTTGATGGTGAACTGTTTTGAGTTGAAAGGCATTTCTGGGGGTTTTGATGTTGGAATTATATTAGCAATGGAGGAACAGTAATTTTTTTCTTTTTTTTAGGCTTTAGACATTAAAACAGCTGGATAACTTTTCAATGTGGTATCTTTTTGATCGTGGTGAGTGAGAGGAGAGAATATTGCTGGAGGGTTTCACTGCTGCGGAAACATTGACACAAGAGGTTAAACGCCGTTGGGGTCTTTTGTGGAAGTTGTGTAAGATTACTGCATAGTACAAGAAATACTGCGAGTAGATTGTATTGCATATCGATATCTTGGTCCAGCATTGCTGAGAGCTGCAGCGTGTGTCGTAACTATGTCGGTGGATGATTTTGATGATCCTGAGTATCGGTTCAACATCTGGAGCTAATTAAATTAATAGAACAAATTACTAATTGTATGGACAGAAAAGTATGTGATAGAAATATTTATAGATCTAATAAAGCTACCATTGATCACAATATTTTACTTGATAAATTGGAAAGGTGTGGTATCAGAGGAGTTATGCTGAATTGGTTGAGAAGTTATTTAAGAAAAAGGCAACAACTTGTGAAGATAGGTGAGCATAAATCAAAATGCATGGATATTAATTTTGGAATACCTCAGGGGTCAGTATTAGGCTCGAAATTGTTTATTCTGTACATGAATGATATATGCACAGTATCAAAAATATTGAAATTTATTCTGTTTGTAGACGACACCAATATTTTTTGTTCTGGAGAGAATTTATAGCAACTTGTTTTGAAAGTCCCATGCCTTGAAGTTCATGGACCTCGTAGAATTTAACACAGCACAAATAATGTATAAAGCAAGAAATTATTTACTATTGGGTAATATACAAACAATGTTCTTTGACAGAGAGGGGGGTTATAATTTGAGAGTGACGTTTAATTTAAAGAAACTGTGTTCATACAACTATGAAGAGTATGTGTATTTAGATTTGTGCAGTGAATTTGTGGAGTGGTTTGGATGTGGAACTGCAAGCACTATTAAGTTCAAAAAGATGTACAAAAAACATATTTTTAAGAGTTACGAGGAAGAGCTGTGATAACGTTAAGTTTATTGACACTGGGAGATATTTGGTTGTACATAGAATTGGGATAATTGTTTATAAATTGTATATAAGAAAAATATTATGAGTTAATTGGTGAGTTGTGGCGAAGAGGTAGGAATAAATAATGTATACTTCCTCCTAATCCTTTTGGAACATGTAATATTAATTTGTGTTTGTGAGAATTTATTTGAGTTTGTTGTGTAGATTTATTGTTCATTTCATTTTATTATGATTATTGTTTTGTTTTTATCTTCTTTCTTTTTTTTTACATTTGAAATAAAAGTAAGTCAAACCAAACGTCTCAAGTATTTTGAGTAGGTGTTGTTTAAGGCCCAGTGAAACATGGTAGGCGTAAAATGTTGGACAGACCTATTTTTGTTTGTGAAAAAGGAGAGCAGGAGCCTAGTTTTGTTTGAAAAAGTTAAATGGATTGTCTTCGGCATGTATTCCTATGTAGGCTGCGATGCACAACCGACAGATCATTTCTGTTAACAGGCATTTCCTGCCAACGCTTTAAGAGCGATTATAAATAGTGATCAATAAATATATCTTCTTGCAATATTAATAACCATCCTATTATAGTGACTACAAGTGTTGTATTAAGTAAAATTTTCCTTTTTTTCCCCCTCCGCCTTATTCATCCCAATTGCACCCGGCCGATTACCCCAATCTTCTGAGCCATTCCGGTCACTGCCCTCCACCCCCTCTGCCGATCCGGGGAGGGCTGCAGACTACCACATGCCTCCTCCGATACATGTGGAGTCACCAGCTACTTCTTTTCACCTGACAGTGAGGAGTTTCACCAGGGGTGGACGTAGCGTGTGGGGAGGATCACGCTGTTCCCGTCCAGTTCCCCCCGAACAGGTACCCCCTACCGACCAGAGGAGGCGCTAGTGCAACGACCAGGACACATGCCCCACATCTGGCTTCCCACCCGCAGACTCACAGACAATTTGTGTCTGTAGGGGCACCCGACCAAGCCGGAAGTAACACGGGGATTCGAACTAGCAATTCCCCATGGTTGATAGGCAACGGAATAGACCGCCACACGCCACCCGGACGCTCAAAATGTTCCTTTTTTATTTAAAACTCAACCTCTTCCTACAAGATTGTCTAGACCAAAAGATTTGTCCCAACCTTAAAAACAATAAGACGGTTAGGAGTAAGTGTTACTAAGTGTGCCTTAAAACACAGCATTCACACTGTTAACAACTGTTTAAAGCTACTTGTTGTGAAGCGTAACCCGTTTTTCCCTGCTCATTTCCGAATCCAAAACAAAATCAGATTGTTGTTTTTTTTTCTACTTTCTTTCACCAAAACACCCTCGCTTGTTCAAAACAAGCTCTCCATCCCGTTGAGTACTGACGGGAAAGAAAGCCCACACGGGCCGCAGGCGGCATAAAAACGACCCAGGTTGCTTTGTGTGCTCGTGTCGGCGCAGGTAGAGCTAGATTTTATTTGGGACGGGGGCCAGAAGCCGGGAATGGCTGGCTACGGAGGAGTTATGAAGCCAATTTGTCTGAGGTGTCTGTGTGAATGTGAGCCCGCACTTCGCACCGGTGGGGCAGCTCAGACACAGTGAGACGGCCTCTGATCATGTTTGCTGAGATTATTTGTTAAGGCGAGAAGGGGCACACACACACACACACACACACACACACACACACACACACACACACACACACACACACAAATTGCACACCTGCTGTTGGTAAAAATTTTGGGAAGCAAACATTTTTTGGGTCTGGTTCAAAATACCTCTTTGAGTTATTACACGGTATGTGTGCGTGTCCATGCTGGTGTGTGTATGCGAGTGTATCCTCAAATCCAGGATACAGG